>NC_034419.1:13565942-13608273 GCF_002078875.1 Numida meleagris | reverse complement strand
AAGGGAAGGGAAGGGAAGGGAAGGGAAGGGAAGGGAAGGGAAGGGAAGGGAGAAGCTCATTTGGGGCTGGAGACTTGTGCCCATCAGCCTGTGTTACTGAGCAGCCTACTTTCCTACAAAATCCATTTCCAACAGCTTGTATTTTAGATTTTTTAGTGGTGGGAGTCAGCAGTGCCTGCTTCACCACCTGGCCCAGCCATGACGGCTGAGGGCTCTGCTCAGGGGAACAATGCTTTGAATATATGTATGTACATAGTCACTCATGGTGAAAGATGCAAAGAGAGGAAGTTGATTTGGGATGCACAGAGAACTGGAGAAAACAAGCACTGCTCCCCATGGAGGCTTTATGGCAGCCCCAGAGATCTGAAGCCTTAATGATGCTTGCTTGTTAACAGCCATGAGAGTGTTGGAGAGCCCGGCTGGGGGAAAGAGAGGCAGAATGCTCCCAGAATCACCTCCATAATTTGGAATTTCAAACCAGTGTTTATGAGGACATCATTATTGCTGAGCATCCACTGGGCTCAGGGTGTAAAATTCCTTTTATTTGTCTCAAGAGTCGGGATTTGCAAGTGCAAGAAATTTCCAAGTGCTTGTCTAGTTCCCAGTTTGTATGCAAATGATGCTGTAACATTTCTCAGGCTGAAAGAGCTGATTTTAGTTAGTGTCAGTCAAAGTGTATCAGCCTTGTCAGAACAGAGATAGTTTGATTCTTTCAGGTCATAACAACCCAAAATTCTTGACAGAATATTCAGGCAGTTTAAAGACACGATGAGCAAAATGAAAACGGCTTAAAGCATTATTCCTTTCAATGAAATTATTACTTTGGGATGCACAGACACTGCCTGGGACCTCCCCAGCACCTCCAGCAGGTTCCTCCAGTTTGCATTAAAGTGGGAACCGAGTCCCTGAGATTACTGGGGGTGAAGTGAGCTGGTGTCAGGGACCAGCCTGGGGCTGGTGTCATGGACCAGGTACTGGGACTGGGCTGCCATGGGAGCAGCCTGGCACCGGGCTGGTTTGTCCTCAGCTCTGTCCCTTCTGCACAGAAGGAGCCACAAGCAGCACTGCAGTATGAAAGAAATCTCCAGGGGACCCCGAGCTGCTAAACTGGGCAGGTTTGGGATCCAGGGGAGCTTCTGGAAGAAAGCCAAAAGCCTGCTCATTAACCTCAATTGCCAGAGGAGCTGCTCACCTGTCCTGAGCCAGTTACTGCAAGTTTCCCATTTCTGCTGCATGCAACTTTTACACCTTCATAGACCATTGCTCCCTGCAAAAGACAAAAGAAGCAGACATTGCTCTGCATCGAGCGCTGAAAGCAGATGGATTTTCATTGACAGAGGTGAGCACAACGCGCTCTCACACACACAGAGTTCTGCATCACAGCCCCTATCATCTACATGAAGCACCGTGAGGAAATAACATATTTTAATAACAGCATGCATACACCCCTCGAGCTCTGGCTGATAAGGCAGTAATCACGTTTCACCACCACAGAGCGAGATGCCTTGTTATCTCTGTCCCAGAGATAAGGCAGCCCCAGCACAGCGGGGTACCCCTTCCCATCGGCACGCGTGCTCCTCCAGAGCAGGGATTTCTCCAATACCCACTCCATCACCCTGCAGTCAGAATATCCAAATCCACCTTGGCTCCCAATGTGCTTTCGTCTAACAGCCCCGATAACCGCGTTGGCTTCATTTTCATCCCGCGTTATTTATTCATTGCAAATTTAGCAAACGTGGCCCATGCCATTCCAGCAGGGCAAGTAGTGAGGATGAATTTACTGCTGCAATAACGCTATAATAGCTCGGGATGGCATAACTTTGTCCTTCTAAATTAAGCACATGGAGTGGGTAGATGGTAGAAAGTACTGTTGGGCATGTGGTGGTGGTGACTGCAAACTCCAGTTTGAAAAAGTGGGAAAAAAAGCCCAACTGTTTGCTCCATTTTCAAGGTCAGCCATTCTGTCCTGTACACAGAGAAGGAAACGCTTTCGCTTCTCCAGCTGTTCCTAGACAACTGAAATCTGCTGCTTAATTCCAAGGCCATTTGGTCCCCATCTCCAACTTTCAGCTAAAAATGTGCTGATTTCTGACTGGCTGAGACAAGAAGAAAGAACATTTCATGCTTCCGCAGAAATACAACGAGACAAAAAATCTGCTGCATCCCATAACTTCAATCCCATAATTAGGTCTCCTGTCATTTCTTTAGCTGCTCTGCCCTATTTATCCGTGGCTTTCTGACCCTGGTTTCTATCTCTGGTAATAAAAACAGTATTCTTGACCTCAGGTGACTGAAATCTATAGGAACTGCACTAACTTTGTATTTGGAAGGGGATGATTGCTGCCCTGGAACAGGACTTGGCAGGGTGGGCAATGGGAGATGGGCGATGCCATGCAGTGCCACCAGCCTGTCCAATGGCTGTCCCCAAACCTGGCACTGAGATGAGAGGAATCTTCTCATTGCTGGTGGCACTGCCAGCAGAATTCTGATCTTTTTGGCAAACCCAGAGCTGCAAAACGCAGGCGGTGGCTGAGCCCTCAGGGAAGCTTGTGAAGGGCACGCAGAGAGGATGCAATCATCCTGCCTCCAAATGAGAGTCAAGATTAATTAACAGTGATAACCTTCCTGCCCATGAAATGGTACCCGCCTCCAACCAGATAGAAATGGTGAAACCATGTTCCCAAATGCCAAATCTAAGAATAGATTTGCCGTGTGTCAGCCACGTCACCTTTTTGTCTGGTAGATGTTTATTTAGGAAAGGCAGAATATCTGTTGCAAGAAAGCCAGCCACCTGCCACCGAATGGTAACCTTTGCCATGCCATAGAGAGGCAGGTTTTCAGCTAACTGATCACAGAATCATAGAAGCAGTAAGGCTGGAAAAGACCTCTAAGTTCATCTAGTCCAACCGTCCACCTACCACCAATACTGTCCACGAAACCATGTCCCTAAGTACTACATCTACCCTTTCCTTAAACACCTCCAGGGACATTGACTCCACCACCTAATGCTAACACCATGCTACTGCCACGCTTGCCACGTGCTGAAGATGGTGTTTCCCAGCACTAAGTGCCCCAAAAGCCAACAAAGAGCACCGAGCACAGACTTCAGGCTGTGACAACTGGCACAGAGAATTCCTTCCCTGCTCCTTCTGCAGACATAGTTCTTGGGCTCAGCTCTGTCACTCCCAATCCCTCCAGCTCTCTGATCCCTCTCAGCCCACCCAGCCCCTGATACACGCCTTGGTGTCCTCACCACCTCTCCGAGCAGCAGCGTCCTGAGCCTCCTCCCACCCAAACCACGTGCAGCCGATGTCCCTGGGAGGGATGCAAGGGGCTCTGCTGTGGGTACAGCCGTGGTCGATGTGTCTCACAGCCAGCCCTGGCATCTCCATGGCAACCTCAGGGATGCTCACAGTCGCTGCACGTAACCGCAGCTCTCCGAGTGCGCACACAACTAGCAGATGTCGTCAGGTTCTGTCTTGGTCATCTCTAAGGGGGCAGTGGGGTAATGCTCAGGGAATTAATGAGAGGCAGCAAACTGCTTTAAATAGTGTAATTACCGCCATGATTCCACTGGCTTAAAATCAGCCTCTTCCTTAAGATGTACATAATCTCTCCCATCTCTCAGGGCTTGCTCTGCTGATGCCTCTCACTGCAGCCCCATGCACGCTGCTGCAGTGGGAGATGTCCCTGTCACTGCTGGCATCCATCCCCCAGCCCTTCCCTTCAGGGAAAACTCAGCCTCTCGCTGCTGCTCAGGGTGCCTGTCTGTCTCACAGCTCACCCCATGCACCCCCAGATTCTCCCACTCTCCCCACCCAGCTCTGTGCTCCAGGATAGCAGCAAGAGCCAATTACATCGGTTTTAGGGTTAACGTGTTTGCATTCATATTCCAAGCCTTGCGTTCACATCTATAACTCATTTTCCAACATCTTCAAGCAAATTTCACACTGTTGGAAAAATGTCAAGGGTTTAATCTGAAATGTGTGATATTTACTGATGCCACCAGGGAGGGAGATGATCATATCTTCCACTTCCCATCATATTTCTTACAGAAGTGAAAACGTACCAGGAGAATTCTCTGTCTTAAGCCCATACATTGTATATGCAAATGAACGTAAATCAACCCGAGGAGCACAGACAAATAACTTTGCATATGAGAGACTCACGGAAGCTTTTTGCAGTTAATGCTTTTAGGGCTCATAGCACACCTTGCCACCGCCGTACCGTGCATCACAGAGCAGGACCTGATGCCTTGGTGCTCTCCTGAGCACCTGTAAGCCCAGGGCACGAAGGGTCAGGTGCCACGGCAGGGAGGATGCTCCTCAATGCCACCACTCACAGAGGAGCCTCTCTGGGCTCATGTATTAAACGCAGCTATAATTAATGCATGACATTCTGCTGATAGCCAGATATCAGTCGATATTATTGACTTCAGTGAACTTTGTGCTGAGCTTATAAATGTAATTTAATTTTGCCCAGATCGAAGGAAAGAAAAAAAAAGAAGAAAAGAAAAAGCGTGCCGCAGGAAAGCAATATTCCTAAGGATTCATTTTGGACAGACATCCGGATCTCAGAAACGGGACTCGAAGTGTTTGTGGCAAGGAATATGCTTAATTAGATTCATGCCTGAGAAGTCCCCAGCTGTTCTGCAGACAAACAGAAATATCTGAGATTTCTTCCAGCTCTGCGGAGTCGCAGAGATTGGCTCCTCTCCCTGTTGCCCCAGTCTGAGAGATTTGCAGATGTGATTGCTATCTGGTGCTCTGTTTCAGACAATACAAGATGCCACACAACCTCTGAGCGCAGAGCAAATATCCCAGCATTTTGTTTCATGATTACTTCCACCCTGTTCACTCCAGCAGCTGAAAAAGCCTCAGCTATTTTTTCATGCTCTCTGGAAGTTGGACATAACACACACTCATTATGAAATGAAAATACCTCATGTGTTCAGGATGGAAAAAGAAAAAAAAAAGAAAGCTTTGTAAGCTTATTAAAAACAAGAGCGCTCACCATGCGGATCGCTCTGCCAAAGGAAAACGTCCCTCTTCTCTTCTCAGGCTTCTCAGCCTTTGTGTACTCAGCACCCACTGTGTTCTCGTGGTCATCCAGCTTGGAAGTGGATGCCAGCTGCCCTGTAACGATGGCGGAGGACTGCAGAGCAGCCACATCTCAACTCCATCGTCACCCGAAGGGTGAACCTGCCGGTGACAAAGCGCTCTCAGCGCCTGGACCTCAGGACAAACCCATGTGCTGCAGGGAATTGCCATGCCCAGACCGCACAGCTGGGGGGAAGCCAAAATGAGAAGCGGGTGCCAAACCACAGCCAGCCATAAAGCCCCGTGCTCGGCGGGGAAGCTCTGGCTGCCCACATCCCTGGGTCACCGAGCCCAGCCGCAGGCAGAACGATGCCGTCTGAGCCCCAGCTGTGATTCCCAGGCTCATCCCATTTCTTGCTCCCTGCTGCTACTCCAGCCCTGGTTTTGGGGTCCCACCTCCAGCCCTGGGCCTGGAGTGCTGAGTGTGGGGCTGGTTGCCTACAGCCCCCTTTCCTTCTCACTTCCCCCTTTCCTTCCCATTCCTCCCCTTCCTTCTCGTTTCTCCATTTCTCCTGCCATCCCTTGGGTTGCTCCAGAGCTCACCCCACTGCCCACGCTGGGAGGGTGTGGATGGATGCGCTATGAATCATGCAGCCAATGGCAGGGGACCGTGTGCTGCTCTCCTTGCCCCCCAGAACACCCATTTCCATTTGCCTTAAAGGAAATCAAGAATGTTTAGAAGATGATCATTTTGGCCTTTGTGTGTTTGTGCCTTAGAACAGTGTTTCAAATATTGTGGCATTCAGGATGATCTCTGTTTCATTGATGGGCAGGTAATTGTAATTAGTTTTATCACGGTGCAAATTCAAAATCTGCTCTGAATGCTTTCCTTTGAATTGAGTTAAAAGGAGCTATTTGAGCTGACAATCATTTTGACTGCAGTGTGTGAGAAAGACTCAAATTCTAAACTTACGGGAAAGGCTCGTTTTACTGCTGGGCTGAGAGTCTGCCGTCTCTGAGCTCGCTGGCATCACTAGGTGCAAGCGAGAGCCAGAGCAAATATTTCTCTGGGCTCCCAGGTCCATGCAACGTGTTTTAGATTACACTGAAGTGGATTCTCAAGAGGAAGCCGGGGGATGGCAGGGAGGTGAGCTTGGAAGGAGGCAGCATGGGGAATAATGGAAGGAAACGGTCAAATGAAGACAAAGCAGAGGCAGGCAGAGAAATGGCAAAGGGCTTCGCACACTTCAGGTTGAGGGCAGCACATGGAGGAAGGTAAAGTTATTTGTACCATTCTAAGAAGGTTAACAGAGCACACAGCACCTGCCCCCACCATCCCCTGCTCTCGCCACTCTATTACAGTGATGGGTTTGAAACATGCTACACCTCATATAGGAAAATAAGGGATTTAACTGTGTATGCACGGCTGCAGTCAGCTCTTCAGATGGGCAAGAGCAAGGACAGCTTTGCAAAGCAGCAACCAAGGACAAGGCTGCCTGCAACTCCGAGAATTGTCATGGAAACTACAAGGAAAGTGGCACACAACGCCAGAGAAGGTAGGCAGGAAAAAGGTACTGAAAATAGCTGCTGCAGGAAGGTCTCCTTGCAAAGCCTCTAGACATTAAAAGTCAACAGAATAAACAGTTCAGTAATTTTAGACATTCTTTGAAAAAAATAGTTTTTAAAGGGAAAAAAATAGAGCAAAACAGAAAACTATGTATGGCTCAGCAAAATGTCCAGGAGGAAAATGCTCTGAAAGGAAAAAAGAATGAATGCAAACAAGCATCCTGCAATGTTTCTTACACAGGCAGATACATTTAGATCGATATAGCCAAGCTTGTGTGTGTTTGCATATATATAGCATACTATATATGCATATGCTATATATACAGTATATATATAGTTATATGTATAACTATATGTAGTGTGTGTATATTAATACATAAAGTAGTGTGTACATATAGTATACATAGTACATATGTATATATAGTACATATATAGCAGTATTATATATATAGGTGTCATGCTGCATGTGTCAGGGCAAGGCAAAAAGAGGTTGATTCAGAGGGTGAGTATCTGCAAAGTGCTCGGGCGTTGTACCCTGCTCACATGAGTTACAGGGAGTTGTAAATCACACCACGTAAAACACAGCACCTGATATACTGCACTGTAAACTCAAACTGAAAGGAGGTGACAGCAGGAGAACTGTCTCATTTACCAGGCGAGGTGAGCTGCCACCCCCCCAGATGCAAAAAGCACACAGGAAAAGGAAAGGTCCAGAGCAGAAGAGATGAGGAAGGGAAAGTCGGGGCTGAAAGAAAATGGAAAGAAAAATATCACAGCATCACGGCACTGCCCATGCGTGTGCAGCTCACAGTGAGTGGGCCTCACATCCCCACCTTGGGACTTAGTGCAGTCAGGGCAAGGAGCTAATGTGATACCCAAATCAATGGGCTTTAGGTAGGTGCTCTCCAGGTACACAAGCAGTGGTCAGAGCCAAACTCCCATCTGCTTTTGAGAAGTACCTTGCTCTGTGAATCCAGCAGTATGCTCAGACTGCATCCACTCCAACGTGGCGTTTATTTTAAAAGACAGCATAATGTTATATTGCACTCATGTTTGCATCAAACACTGCTTCCCTTGATTAATATATGTTTGCCTGATTTGCTATGAGATCTAAATAGAAGTTACGCGCCGCTTCTCAGCCCGGCGCTTTTCTTTGCGTGATGTGAAAATGACCTGTCATTACAAAGAGTGAAAAATAAAACGAGGCTGTGTGTTTGAAAAGAAGCTGTGCGAAAGACCTGCCAAAGCACATCAATATTTGTAATCACAGTGGCAGGTGCTGCTCTGCCCGCAGTCGCCGGTGAGGGCTGGTTTCCCACAGATCAGCTGTTCTTTCTCCCATTTCGACCCATTGCCACCAGTGCAGCACTCCCGTCTCTTACAATGTGCCTCATCACTACCCACAGTGTTTCCCTTCCCTGCCTTCATCCTGGGGTGGCCATGCAGCCATCTCCGCTGCTGATCTCCTTCCCTAAGCACTGTCTGTGCCAGAGGCATTGGCACTGGGGTTGAGCTGCAGGCACGGGGTAACCAGAACTGCTGCTCCTTCCCAGCTCGGCTCGGCCCTACCTGGCTTGCACCTAAGTTCAAGCAATTGGCCGTCACTGAAGACTCGTGACAGCTGATACATTTGGTTCAAGTTGACCCAGGGGTTTAAAATGCATTACAGAACAGAAGCACAGACTGACAGGCAGACGGTGTAATTGCGTGAGATTATTTCCTTTGAAAAAGAAGCGTTAAAAATCCACAAAGGACAAAAGTCGCTAATGCACCTCAAAAACAGGCTGACGGGAGCTAAGAGAAGGAAAATGGAGTAACTCCCAAGGCAGAAGAAACATGGAAAGATCTTAAAATTCTGGCTCTCCATTTCAAATTATCTCAGTAAAAAAGGCCCAACTATAGAATCATAGAATCCTTAGAGTTGGAAGGGTCCTTTAAAGGCCATCCAGTCCAGCTCCCCTGCAATGAACAGGGACATCCACAGCTAGATCAGGTTGCCCAGGGCCTGATCCTGCCTCACCTTGAAAGTCTCTAGCGATGGGGCATCCAGGAGACTTTACATAACACCAACCTGAGGATTGAAGTGAGCTTTCTGCTACCAGCACATGTAAAGCGCAATGAATTCCAAACAGATGGCTTATTTAAAGATCACATGATACGTACTGAAATCAATGTCCGGATTACAGTAGGGCTGTTTCAGGGAAATAGATATAATTGTAGAGATGTGAAAACCATCCTGTCTGGACAAAGACAGGGGCAAGGGGAATCAGCACTTCTTAAAGTCTTAGAAACGCAATGAAAGAGTTGAAGTGCACGTAATTACCAGTGAGAGGCATTGTAGCAAAGCAGATAAAGTTAATTATACAGTAAAAGAGCATTTCCAGTTGATGTGGTAGTAATCACAGTCAACAGAGAAGTGCCCAGTGGAAGGAATCACATATAATGAAAGCAATCATTTGGTGAAAGTGTACAGCGCAAATTATCTAAAAAGACAGAGGCAGATACAGACACCCAGCTGGAGATGACAAAACTTAATGAAGACTTGTGGAGTTCTACAAACAACGGGATATCTTAAAAAGCAGCAGACCCTATCCTGAATGCTGTGCCCCACCAAACTCTTACACCCATCTGCAGGAGGTATTGGTATCTGTGCTTCACGTGGGCAAGTAAGGGCCAGATCCAGTGCCGGGCTGGGAAAATATTCATAGTGTTTCTCAAGAGAAACACTGGCATGAAATAAAACGTACCTGTGTGCTGCTGAAAAGCACCAATTTTCTGAAAGTAAATCTGTATTTAGGAGACAAGAGGCAGCCAATAGCTCGTTTTGGAACTCAGGCTCACAGCCTGCCACTTCATACAGACCCAGCTCACCAGCAGCCTTTCAATGCCAGCATCCACCTGACTGCATTCAGAGATGGGAGGATGGAACATAATACCCCAAATAAAAGGCAGCCTTTGAGGTTTAAGCATAAATCATTTGCATGTATGTCTATTACGTGCCTGTATGACCGTCACTTCGGTGCTGCTTTGTTTGTAGCAGGATGAACATGGGAGCAGCCCAAAGACCCTGCACCCAGGGCTGCTGCAGGTGATGGAGCAGAGGAAAAGCCCCACAGCCACCCTGCCTGCCCCGTGGTGCCTCACTGCTATTAGATACTGGCAGCTTCCCAGATCTCTAACTAATGATGAGGTTTAGTTTTGTCCTCCTCGGGTACTAAACTGGCTTGATTTTTGGAACACCCCAACTAACAGACTCTAATGCTGCAAGAGACTTAATTTGGGGATTAAACGAAATGTTGCTCTTCACAGCATCCCTGACCTGCTAACAGGGGAGGATTTACTGATTTGAAAGTATCCAGATAAATAAATAAAGGGCACTAATTAAAGTGAAACAGATACCTGTCTGATCAGATGAAGAAGCCTGAGCCTCACAGCATGGCTTCAAGCAAAGTCAACTGGTATTACTGGGGTGAGCCTGCAGCTTGTGATGCAGGTTCTGTGCAAAGAGCTCCTCATGACAGCACAGTGCCAGGCCCTCGTGGCTCTCCCTTCTGGAGATCTGCATGGAATAGGCCTCATGCAGCCAGGCAGCAGTCAGCTGTGGCCCACTGTGGAGAAAAACCTCCTGCATGGATCCACGCAGAGCCTTGTAAGGCCACGTGAGAATTACAGGCCACAGGGCCTTGTTGCTCGCTATACGTATTTGAGACACTAATATTCTTTCTGAATTTCCTTTCGTATTTAGCAGCGAGCGTCACATGCGTGCAGCCAGCTCCCGCACTCCCAGTTACTGCTTAAATGTACATAAATATGCAAAGTGTGGGCAAATATTTACAGACGAGAAGTGCTGGCTTTTTTAATTAACCAGTGTTTCACAGAGTTACAAAACACAACGTGACGTACTGGCAATAACTACACTCAGGAAAGCTGAAAATTGACTCTCCTCTCATTCCCAAGGACTGCCTTCAGGGCTAATTAAAAGGTGGCAAATCCGGAAATGGGAGAAGGAAAAGCTTTTTCTCACAGCACATAACAGAACCGTGGCTCTTCCCTCCACATTGCATTGTGAACGCCAGCAGGCAAATACCAGCACTGCTGCAAAAGAGCCAGGCAGGCTCCTTTGCAAAGCATCGAAGCAATTCCTTATGGCACAATCAAAAAAAAAAAAAAAAAAAGAGAGATTGCAAGATGAAAAAGAAACAGTAAAAAAAAAACCAACAGGCTGCTTCTAAAGGAACAAAGGAACTGCCCGATTCCAAGCACTGGTTCTCTCTGCTTTAATAGTAGGATGCTGTACAACTTACAAGGTCTGCTACAGACTGCATGCATCACCCTTACGGGCTGCAAAATGCATGTGACTCTGTGCACAGCGCCTATAGCCCGCACTGTACACGTGCACTCCGTACGGGCTGCGTACAGCTCCCATAGCTTCTGTCACTCACGCACAACCCCTACAAACTCCGCACACCCCGCACATCACGCGCTGTGCACGTGCACCCCCTATAGACCGCGCGCGGCCGCTTTGGCCCGTCCTGCGCATGCGCACTGACACAACGTTCTCTACCCCCCACCACGCGCAGCTGCCGCTCCACGCATGCGCACTCCCCGGCCGTGAGGCGCGGCCCAGCGCTCGCACACCTCCGGGCCGAAAGGGGGCGCTGCAGAGCGGGCGACAGCGCCGGAAGTGAGGCCGCCGTTTCCGCCCGTCGCGGCTGAGTCACTGGGCCGCGCCGCCGCTGCCCCGGTGCCCACCGCCGTTCCGAGCTGTCCCGAGCCCCGCAGCCATGCCGCTGGAGAACCTGGAGGAGGAGGGGCTGCCCAAGAACCCCGACCTCCGTATCGCTCAGCTCCGCTTCCTCCTCAGCCTTCGGCCTCGCGCTCCCGACCCCGCCGCGCGGGACGAGCTGATGGCGGCCGTGAGGCTTCACAGTGAGTGTGGCCGGAGCGAGGATCTGTCTGTCCCAGTGCCTGGCTGTCTGTCAGCGGGCCGGGTCCGTCCGGGGGCTGGAGGCAGGGGGGAGCCGACTCTGGCTGCCTCAGGGTAGTCCCGAGATGGTCTGGCGGTCTTGTGTCCGTGTGTACGTTTCTGTGCCTGTCTGTAGACGCAGCCCCCCTGGCCGTCAGTCGGCCCCGAGGGCAGGAAGAGTTGGGCTGCGGGGGTAGGGAGGGCTTCGGGCACGGTGTTGTGCTGCCTCGTTCCTGGCTTCCAGCGTACTTAGTGTGGCTTTCGGTGGTTTAAAAGCTGCGAGCTATGGCTGGGCTCACTGTGCAAGAGGTTAGGTAAATAAGTAGTGAGGAAAGTGCTGAGTTACAGCAGAGTTAGAAAATCAGCAAATAGAAATGTGACAGACAAGGGCCACTGAAGTGGTGGCCCATTAACTTGCTGCTGACTGCATGGACATCACAGGTACCTGGCTGCAGGAGGACGTGATGGTCAATTGTGTTGTCCTTCCGTGTTCTGCTCTGAAATGCATACACCTCTTGCAGCAAAGCATTCTGGCTTTTCTTTCAGACATGGCTCCGTATTATGAAGCACTCTGCAAGTCTCTGGAGTGGCAGATAGACACAGAGCTGTTGAGCAAAATGAAAAAAGCAAACGAGGAGGAATTGAAACGGCTTGACAACGAACTAGAGGATGCTGAAAAGATCTTGGGGGAGAGTGAAATCCGAGATGCAATGATGGCCAAAGCTGAGTACCTGTGCAGGATTGGGGACAAGGTGGGTTCATAGCTGTTGTGGTTTAACTTGGCAAGTGGGTAAGCAGCACACATTCACTCACTCCCTCATCTTCCCAGTGGAAATGGGGGAGAGAATTGGGTAGAGGGGGGGATGGAGGAGAACTTGTGGGTTGAGATAAAACTATTTACTAACTCAGAGAAGAGGAAAAGGATAATTGTTATGACTACATATATATGGATAGATGTGTGTATATACATATATATATGTATATGTAAATGTATATAACAAGTGATGCACAAGCAGTTGCTTACCACCTCCTGACTGATGCCCAGCTAGCCCCCCAAACAGCAAAAGAGAGTGAGATGAATTCCTGCTCCTTTCAAAACTCTCCTCCTGCATGATGTCATATAGTGTGGAATTGCCCTTTGGCCACTGTCCTAATTCTGTGCCCCTCCCAGCTCTTTGGAACCCCCCCCTCTCCAGCCCTTCCCTAATAGGAGCTGAGAAACTGCAATGGCCTTGGCTCTGTACAACACTGCTTAGCAACAACTAGAAACATCAGTGTGTTATCAACATCATTTTCCTCCTAAAACCAAAACATAGCATCATACTAGACCCCAAAGAAAAACAATTCAGTCCCAGGTGACGCTAAGGCAGTAGCACGAGTTTTATGAATTCACGTTAGAAACACAGCATTGTAATCTCCATGGGTGGGCAGGTTCCGGGGAGTGCTGAGTGGCAACTGGCTGACTTGCAGTGTATTTTCTCTATGGCACAGCACATAAACAGGTAGTAGATAGGGGAGGGTTATGGAAACTTAAATAAACAAGTGAGAAGCTGTTTTTTAAAAAACAAACAAACAAACACACACTTTTCTTGAAAATGAAAAAGCTATTTTCCATTTGTAGATGTTGTTTTTCACTTGTGTCTTTAGACTTTCCTGACAGGACTGTCGATGGAACTCAATTAATGTACTTACGACAGATGTCTTGCAAATCTTCTGATTGCTTTGAACATTCTTGTAATACAAGCGATTGTTTTGTTAGGAGGGAGCTCTGACTGCGTTCCGCAAGACTTATGACAAAACTGTGGCACTGGGACATCGTCTGGATATTGTTTTCTATCTCCTACGGATCGGCTTGTTTTACATGGACAACGACCTCATCACACGGAACATTGAAAAGGCAAAAAGGTACTGGTTGGGTTGGCAGAGTGCACTAAGGCACTTTCCAGACAAACTGTAACAAAAGAAATGAGGGGAAAAAAAACCCCCAAAAAACAGCCCACCTTGCTATCAAGAAATGACAATGACAGCCTATGAGACAGAATCACAGAATGATGGGCAGTTGTTAACTTGGACTAGAGAGCTTCCTGTTTCTCAGTCTTTTATGAGGGAAATAAAAATAGCAAGGCTGGTGTGTTGTTTCAGTTCTCTCTTCTGTAGCTGTTAGAAGACAAGTTTGGATGTGATGATACTGCACAATAAAGTGCAGTGCAGGAATGCCACCTGAACCCAACACATCCAGCTGGATTGGTAAACTGATGGTTTCTCCTCTAGAAGCAAGAGCCCAGTGCCAGCACTTTATTCCCTCATTTCCACAGGTAGCTTGTCTCTGCGCTCTCAGGGTTTAATACTTCACTGGTTCCTGTAGCAAGCTGCAGCTTCCAGTCTCTAGTGGTGCCATGAGAGACCATGTCAGAGGTCCTTCCTGGTTATAGTGCTCCTTGAGCACAGATTATTATGATTCTTATTATTTGGCGCATTGCTTTCTGAACAGATTTTATCTTTACCTGTGGCTTTGCTTATAATGTAAAATTGCGGTGACTATTGTGAGTATTGAAAGTCTGGCTGGTCCATTGGTAACTTCTTTCTGTGCTGTTAGTTGGACAGCTTTGATTTTAGCAGCAAAAGAAGTGGTTGGTGCAGCTGAAGTTGATGGTAAAGTTTATGTGCACATCTCAAGGAAGTGTCATTGCTACCCCTGACAGGGACAAGAAGCCTAGATTGTTTCAGCAAGTTGTAGCATATAAGAGATTATGCTTTCTCTAATCACATGGTATCAGTTGATTTGCTGTACTTGTTTCATGTAACTTATCCCACAATAATTTTACATAAGTAATTTTTCTTTTTGTTCTATTTTAAGTCTAATAGAAGAAGGAGGAGACTGGGATAGGAGAAATCGTCTAAAAGTGTACCAGGGTCTGTACTGTGTAGCTATTCGAGATTTCAAACAGGCAGCAGAGCTCTTCCTCGATACAGTTTCAACGTTTACATCCTATGAACTTATGGACTACAAAACATTTGTAACCTACACTGTCTATGTCAGCATGATTGCGTTAGACAGACCTGACCTTAGGGAAAAGGTAAGGAAAGCAGGTGGTAACTGGTTCCAACAGACCCAGCCTTTCTTTATTCCTTTTAGCCTGGAGATAAGCAGGTTAGTATTTAAACATGTTTTCTGTTCGTTTTCAGGTTATTAAAGGAGCAGAGATTCTGGAGGTGTTACACAGTTTGCCAGCTGTACGACAGTATCTCTTTTCTCTTTACGAGTGCCGATACGCAGCCTTTTTCCAGTCATTAGGTAAAGCTATCTTGTTTCTTCTAAGAGCATTTCAGGTGCTGTAGTGGCTTGCTTCGCATCATTCACAGCTTCTATGGAGTAGCTACAGTCTACAACTAGAGCAGAAGACTAAAAAAAAAAATTAGACGGTGATGTAAAGTTTGATGCTGTATGATTTAAAAAAACATATATGAGCCTCATGAAAGGTTACATCTAATTAGCTGGAAAAGACTTGGAACACAGCTATGGAGCAGCATTTTACCTGAATAACCAGGCCAAATGGGAAAGCTTTGGAAACTGGATCTTTGAAATAAACTAAAGGCCTTGTGCCCAGGGACACTGAAATCTCAGCCTGTAATTGGAAGCTTTCGTCGCTGTTGTTGCCATTAGCTTTCCAGTTTGGTTTGTGTATAGAAGAAAAGCTTTTCAGAAAACTTTTTTCATTCTTGGCAGTTCTTTTTAGAAAAGCAGAAAATCAGATATTTAGAAAAAGCAGAAAGAGCTCTTCGTTTTGTGGAAAGCTGGACTTGGCTTACAAGGTGAGGTGGTTTCCCTGCAGTGTACAGGGGAGAGCAATTCACATCCTAAAAGTATTCCATGATGACAAGCAGGGTCACCGGCTTTGTCACAGTAATGCTTGCATTTAATTACTACTTCTGGTTCTACAACAACTATGGTTCTTACAAACTTACTTTCGTACAGCACGGAATACCTTTCATATCCAGAACTGTGTAAGAGGATAATGTAGTTTCGCTCACGCTGATTGTGTATTAACTGTTTTATTTATCTAGATGATACTTTCACACGTTTCTTACTGATGAGATTTCTTTTTCTTGTTGCAGCTATTGTAGAGCAAGAGATGAAAAAGGATTGGCTGTTTGCACCTCACTATCGATATTACGTACGGGAAATGAGAATTCATGCATATAGCCAGCTCCTCGAATCCTACCGGTCACTGACATTAGGATACATGGCAGAAGCATTTGGAGTCAGTGTAGAATTCATAGATCAGTAAGTCATTAAGCTTTTTAAGTAAAACGTTTGTTCTAAGCCTACCTAAGGAATGTGTTTGTGGAAGAGATTGGCTGCATTTGAGTGAATCTGATGTTTCAGTAAAGAAGATAATTTGAAAACAGTTTCTCATGAGAACTCTTCCAGTTCTGCTTTCACTATAAGGGTCATTTGAAAAGCTAGTCTTTCATGAGTGAGTAATTTTGTTCTATATTATGCTATATCTATGGGCCTCAATGAGCCATAGCCTTTAACATTTTAGAAGACAACACAGTTCACAAATACACCAAGGTAAATATTCACATTCACGCATGTTATCTTGCCCCACATGTCTCCTCATGTAGCTTTGCTTGCTTTCTGCTCCGTGAATAGAATCTGGTGTTTTTCACTTAAATCAGAGGTACATTGCAGTCTCAATTTGCAATTTGTTTTCTAGTGTAAGAAATAAAATCAGATTTCGATCATGACAGTAACTGATAAGAAGTGAGGAACTGACTTTAACCTTGGCTGTGTACGTGAAACGTTTCGAATGCTTTCACAGGAGTCGTTCTTCTTTCCTAAAGAGATTTCAGATTTTCTAGCATAGAAAAAGCGTTACAGAAATAGGAATACTGCTTGAAATATTCAGAAATGAATTAATAGGTGTTTCAAGAGACAACAAATACCGTTCAATTCAGAGGTAAATGTTTCTAAGTCATACTGGCTTTTGTGCTTCTTGCTAGTTTATTAGTAGTTCTGACTTTGCCTTACCATATATCCCAGGATTTTTTAAATTATTCTTATTTATTTATTATAACATCAGCAATGTTACGTGGAACACCAGCTGATTAAGCAAAGCAAACCAAGTGTTTAGAACTGCTAGGAAACAAGGAGCTACCAAGAGGCCTTCAAAATGAATTGACAACATTTACATCAGGATGAATTCTGAATATGCATCTTACCTGACTGCCACCATTGAATTCGAACAGCTGAGCTAAGCAACGAGTCTGGCTTTTAAGTCAAGATGAGATTTTGGCCTGAGAAGAAAACACTAAGACAAATCTGTATTAGGATTGTTAGAATGATTGTTCTTGTTTCATGTCCGAGCTTTAAAAAGATGAGAGTGCATAAGATACCTTATGAAAATATATTGCATGTTAAATATATGTAGTATAAATAGTTAGATGACAATGTTGTTTTGTAACAGCAGATTCTCTGCTTGTAGGCCTGTGGTTCCTGGGTGAAGTGTCGTTTAACAGTCTTGGTTTTTTCTCTTTACTTTAGGGAGCTTTCAAGATTCATTGCAGCTGGGCGATTACACTGCAAAATAGACAAAGTAAATGAGATTGTAGAAACGAACAGGTAGGACATCAGTTCCTGGAAGTTCCATGTTACAGCCCGGTTGATTTCTGTGCATTGTGATCCCATTTACATTCTTGTAGTAAGTATCATGAGGTAAAAGATCTCAACTCTAAACGCTCTTTTTTTTGTTTTTTCCCCTTGTCAATTTCTAGGCCGGATAGCAAGAATTGGCAGTACCAAGAAACCATCAAGAAAGGAGATTTGCTGCTAAACAGAGTTCAGAAACTTTCCAGAGTAATTAATATGTAATTTTTCTAATGCAAGGGAATGCAAAATGTAGATGTTTAAAGCATTTTGGAAGTAACCTATAAATATATTGTATAACTCGGTATACTGTAGGTAAAGAAAAAAAAATAACAGTAGCGAGAGAGCTCATGTTTTTACTTTCCACTTCATTATGTACACAATGTTTTGTTTTGGTGTATGGATCCCAGTTCATTTATTAAATGTATGGTACAATTGATCTACTGGAATATATTTCATTCTTTTACTTGAATGTGTATAGTGTTCAATACTTAACAGCAAAGCAGAGTCAAGGTCTGTACAGAAAGAACACAGCGATCCTACCCTTTTTTTTTGGTAAGACTTTTGTATTTGAATCGAAGGTGAAAAGAAATAATTGCAGAATAATGCAATAGTGCTCAAAAAGAGCAAATTTTTGGCTGTCTAGACAGAGTGAATTCTTAGCAGGAGAGAATTGCAGTGTAAGGCAGAAGAGATGTTTTCTTTTTCTAGAATTGATATCGAGCAGGGTTGGAAGGCTTCAGTTCTGGCTGCCTTTTGGGAACATCTCTTCCGCTGTCCCTGGATTCAAGCATTAAGGATATTAGATGGCAGTGCTACAAACAGCATGAGCCATAGGGCTCGCTCAATTGAGGGACTTCCTTTCTTGGGCATAAGTGAATTTTCCTTTCAAAATACTTGTGTTTGTCAAGATGACAGCACTGCCTAGAACAGTGAGCACTAGAGGATTTTTAAAGACCCCTGGACTTGCCCTCATCTGAATCTAGTGCTTCAATTTCTATGTCAAGCAGAAGTGATAGGATTTCTGCTTCCTTTAAGCACTGAGGCAACTTTCACTTGTCTCTCAGTGTCCAATGATAACATTTTCCTTTGGCTTGTTTCAGCTGGTGATTTCAACTTAATTCTGATTGTGTCAGTCTGACCCAATTTGTGCGTCGGTCCTGACACCTAGCCGCAGATTTATAGTCTGCATGCCAAAGTTGTACATTCTCTCTCGAAATTTAATCCTGTGCGGTTCCTTGAACTACTGCCATTCTCCGCTTTCCCCCTGGGAGGCCAACCTAGCTCTGGCACCGAGGTGGTTGGACTTGAACTTCCAAGCTGCAGCCTCACCACTGCGACGCTTCCCACCCTGCTCTGCAATACATTCGCCATCGTTAAGCTGTGGGAACGCAGCAGGGAGGGAAAGGAGGTGGGATGTCCTAGGGTCTGTGGCTAAAGCTCTTCTACAAAGCAGTTGAAATCGAGTTGGTGTGTGACTGTCCTTGGGCTCACCTGAGTCTGCTGCCCTGCCAAAGAGTGTTTCATCTCGCACTGAAGATTGGGCTCCAGAGTTTGAGCTCTGGCCTTGCAGGCAACACTGACCGTTTGTGGACAGGCACGGATGCAGGTAAGTGAATGGAGCTCAGCTGTAAGACAGAGGATGAAGGAAACTTCCAGCACTGTTAAAGAGCAGCGAAACGAAGCAGCAGTGCCCTGTCCTTGCTGATGATGCTCAAGAATTGGTATGGACGGGGTGACAGCTGTCAGTGACTTGACTGGCTTGGACGCAACCTGCTGCCTGCTCATCTCAGGCTGGTTTTCCTTCCTTGCACTGAAGTTTAAATCCAGGTTAATTTGAACAGCTTCAGAGAAGGTTTCTGAGCGTTTCCTAAGTTTGGTGCACCAGAAAAACAAAAGCAAATCAAGCACATGCTGCTTTTCTGCAACAAAGATCCCACGCTGCTTGTTAGGAACCAATCCAATAGCTAATGCAGTATTGAGCCAAAGCACTGAGAAAAGCATTCAGTCAAATTAAGAGTCTCATGGCCGACCATACAAGCCACGTGTGTTTGATTATTTGTTGCAGCCGAACGTGATGATAATGAACGAACCCGAATTTGCATTTAAATAAAGCCAGTGGCAAGCTCTTCTACCGGTTGCCTCAGTAAGTGAGGGCAGGCTGTGACGTGCACGGCTCGCAGGGCTCTGCTGTGCTCGCTGCACGTGTGGCAAAGGCGCGGGGCCAACGCCTCCTCCTGGGTGTAGGCATCCTCCTCTGAGAGTGGCAGCAGAGGCACTGCTTCCTGCCCACAAACTCCAGGACCTCAGAGATTGCTGGGCTACGCTCCAGCTGTGATCAAAAGGCATTTTCCATGACAAACCTCTGCTGCTGAGCCCATCAACTTGCTGGGAGAAGCAGCAGCCGACGCAGAGGCTCAGCTCTCTCCCATGCAGAACTGCAGTGCGGTGTGCCCGCCAGCGGCGCCTAGTGCGGCAAAGGGAGAGACACTCAGCACATGCCGAGCTCCATGACACCTCACGGAGCTCAGTTATAGGGATAAACTCATTGTTTACCTCTTTCTTTACCGTGTCAGTCTTAGGGGATACAGAATCCTGTTTTAAATGCAGTTAAAAGCCGAGTTACGCCTTCAATTCTGCCTCGGATGCAGATGGAGCTGATGGCAAGCAAAGAGCTCTGCTGCACAAACACACGTCTGTGGCGGAGCCCAGCACAACTCCAGTGCCAGCAGCTGACAGCAAGGAGCAGGGGTTAGGAACTGCTAGTAGGAAAAATAAAGGGGGAAAAAAACCCAGAAGATACTTGCAGGAAGGTGAGATGAAAACATTCGGCCAACACCACCCTAATGTAGGTATAGAAACACCGGTACCGGAAGCAAACTTTACTGCCTGACCCCCCCCGCATTTCGTCCAGCATTTATTCCAAATACTGAAGAAAACTTAGCGCTAAAATAAATAAGAAACAAAATGAAAGAAAATAAGAGCACTGGGCTGTGGCAGTGGTGCAGGAGTCGGACCGGTTGCGCAGAGCTCGCCCGGCCCATGCAAGAGCTGTGAGTCACAGCGTGGAGCAGCCCGCAGCACACGGAGCTCGCGAGGCAGCAGCGCCGGCCGTGGGCTCGCTGGAAGGTGAGGGAGTGGAAAATGAAGCAGAAACAGAGGATGCGTTCCATGCAACCAACCTCATTTATTGAAAAGTCCTAATTTTATTGCCTTGTTTAGTAACATGTTTGTTCAACAAACTAATCTCTGTCATGAAGCAAAGCACAACTTTTTCTTATAAATAGTATAAATTATTTTATTTACAGAAACTTGTTACAAAACAAATAGACTATATATTTATTTTTTTCTTTTAAATATCCAAAGTAATTTTTCTATCCCATGACATTTGTTCATGTACTATACAGCAGCCAACACAGAGTTCAGCTGATCAGATGCTCTTGATTATGTATACAAATTATCAAACTATTCACACATTGTACACAGGAGATTGCTTTTAGAACCAGGCTCAACACCGAGCAAGACGCTTTCAAGGCCTACATTCACATTGACATTATGTAGTGCTCATTTTTTAAAATTACCTTTAAAACAACGTAAAATATCTCGCACAAAATGTAAAAAAAATGATTATTTTTCTGCTCAACAGCGAAACGTGAAGAATCTTTCCAAGCCCAATTCCCTCCTCCGGGACAGAATGAGTGAGAGATGAGAGAGATTCCTTGGCAAGAGAACTCTTACAGGAAGACAAACTGCCTTAGAAATGTCATTTGGAAATCACCCCTTTGTTTCTGAGTGGTGTCGAGAGGTACTGACTGGGTTTTTGTTTTGTTTTCCTGGAATATGGACTATTTTGGACATTTCCTAAACTGTTTTCCCGATGGATGAATTATCCCCCATCCCCATCCTGCCCCAAATGACACAGTTCAATCAACTGCTGGTTAAGTCCACGTTCCAACTCTTGGCTTCGTCCCAGTACGCATTGCCAATGGGGTTGTTCCAACGCAAGGTACTCGAATTGAAACATCGTACAAAAGTTACCAGCATCATTTGCTTTCCTTTGTCAATCCATCTTAACAACTTTAGGAAATATATCTATATAAAAACATGTATGTATATATATATGCACACACACATATACACACACACACACGCATTATATAGAGGTGGAAAAAGCAAGCTCCGAGATTTCAACTGAACATTCAAGTCATTTAAGGAGAAGCTGTCTCAACAGTCCGAGCTCAGATCGAGTTATATCAGGCACTTTCAGTTTTTTTCCATTAGTTTGAAACCACATGAGACCCACACGGACGCGCACGCACGCACACCAACACGAAGAAAAGAGAAGCAGTGTGTCACTCAATGGAGTCCTCTGGGAATCAGGCAACCGAGGAGCGGCGCCGAGCGAGGGACGCGGCTCCCGGCACGCGGAGGCATCCCTCGAGTTGCAAAGTAGGCATGTTGCTATTGGCTTGGCAGTGAACCACTTCAAATTATAGATATAGATATAGATATATATATATATATAAAAAAAAAAAGTATTTGCTTTTTTTCTTTTTTTTTTTTGCCTTTTTTTTTTTAATTAATTAATAAATAAATACTAGATGATCTCAATTGTACCAAAACTGGATATAAGAAAAAAAGACCTGTGCAAAAATACATATTTAAATATGTACAATCAATTAACAAAATACGTCTTCTGAAATAGGGATACTTCAATATTTATAATAGAACAAGAAATTCCAAAATAAAGATACAAAAGTATGTCTTTTTTTTTTTTCTTGTATAATTCTTTGTTCATCATTGCAGCAATTTTTTAGGTTAAGAAAACTGCAGGAGTCATAACGAGAAGTCGGAAAGACTATAAAAACTGTATCTCTTAAATTAATACCAAAATCTGTCTAGAAACAACCCAGCCACGGCAAATTCATTTTTGCAAGGGAAATTGATTTTCAGCTTCCTTAGTTATTTACAGTCAGAACTAGGGGACGTTAAAAGCTCCAGGAACAACGCTCTGCTTGTAACCCAGACCTAAAACACAACGTGGACGCAGCTCTGTGCTCGGAGCCACGCTGCTCCAGCCCACTGCTCCCAGCAGCTCCCAGCTCCGCTCTCGCTTTTAGTGCTGCTGGAGCAGGAGCTTGCCATCATGCTTTCAGATCAACAGAACCTTACAAGCGGGGCGAGTTTGGTCACAAACTCACGAGATTCCGTTCTTGCCCAGTTGCCGTCTCCTTCGCATTTGCAAGAGTCAAATTGCACTTGTGACTGACACCGTCCCAACGTGACATTTTTGCCCCACGGATTTCACCACAGCATGGATTTCACTCCACACGGGCGGGACTTACTAACGCATTTTGATTTCTCTTTGTGGCATAATACTTTGGTTCCTTTCACGTTAAACCAACCACGGTTCCAGCACTCCTTTCAGTAGGGCTCCTTGTTCATTACGAATCCTTCTGCTCCTGAAAAGTGGTGTGGGTTTTTTTTTTTTTTTTTTTTTTTTTTTTAAATTAAAGTTTGCATAAGAAGAGTCTATAACACGTCGCTTTCTAAGTGTGATCTTTCTCAATTCAAAAGCTCAAGTGTCTGCATAGAGGCTGCTTGCTTTGCTGTACGACACCGGTTTTGTAGCAAGTTCAGGTGAAACTGAAAGCATCGTCAGGTAAACAGCTAAGCGACTGCTACTCGTAGTGGCTTTGGATTCCCTGATGTACGACTTGCCACCGAAACGGGGAAGGCTGGGCAATGGGAACAACGTGACAGGCTCAGATTGTCTGTTCTCAGCGACAGCTGGCGCCCCTTTAAGGCAGAAAAATGTCTTCTTGGTCAATACTCTGTTTGCCTTGGCTTTGCCCCTTAAGAAAAGTTCAGTCCGTTTTGAGACCTCACCTAAAAACTGAACGAAAGAACCCCGACGAACCAAACCCCAATACGAGGAGCCCTTGAGCGGAATCCAGCTGTGAGGTGTTCTGAAGCAAGACAAAACGTTTCCTACGGCTTCAGGGGGGCACACGGAACCGTGCCGAGCTCCTCGCCTGGGGGATGGCTGCCATGGGCACAGCTGCACCCGGCGCGGAACTCGGCTGCGATCCACTGCACTGCGCCGGGGAGAAAATCAAAGCGGAGCGCTTGAAAGCGTAACGCTTCCGTTCTACAAAGAAGGCATGAAATGAATGACTTTTCTTCTTTTTTTTTTTTTTTTTTTTAGAAAATATTTAAATAGTTTAAATACTTCGTTTTAAAAGGGCTGGGGTTTTTTTTGTTTTTTTTTTTTGTTTTTTTGTTTTTTTTTACAGGCTGGAAGGCCAACCCAGCCTAACGGAACCAACACGGTTGTTATTTCATAAATAACAAAGGTTGATGGCATACAGTAAAGGTCAAGACACACGTTCTTTGGGCACATAGTTCTAGAGGTTATTTGCCTTTGCTTCATATTTTTGGACTGCTTAAAAAACAATTCACTTCAGTTTTCGTCTGCAATCAGATCTTATCCAAAGGAATAAGAAATCAATTTTGTATCACGCAAGCGCAGCATTTTTATCCTTGTTTTCTGAGCGATGGCCTCAAACAAGTTTTTGCTGTTTACCGTTCCTATTGGTCTTTTAATGTTGGTTTGTTTGCTTTTCAACTCCTGATACCTTCTTACCCCAAATCACTCGCAAAAGGCTGGGCAAAACACAGACCGCTTGTTTGAATTGTGCTATTTTTTTATATTCCATTAAAGGAACATTGCTATAAAAACACTAAAGCCATATTCCCTTCTCGAGGGCTTCTTTCCATTGTGCCTCACGCATTTTTCCCCCTTGTCGCGGGGTCCCCTCTGCTGACAGTGTCCGTCTGGCAGCTATCACCTACAAAAGACACCATCAGTATAAAAATAAGTCCACAGTAATGTTTATTTCCCCCCCAGAAAAACATTCCTTTGCCCAGCCAATCTATGTCAAATAGTGGCAAGATGATGTACTCCTGTAAGTAAAATCTCACAGATTTGTAGCAAACTAGTCCAGACCACCGTTAACACTGATAAGAGCAATTATGTGGCTGAACTTCATCCAGTGTCCATTTCTAGTATTTTCACTGCTACAGACATGGCTTCAGGGAAATTCCTTGTTTGAGTGACAGTCCAGTAGATTTCCACACCTGAGGACCATGGGAAGCTGGGAAAACTCAAGGCATCTTGGAGTCCAGAATTCCAGATGGAGGTTTTGCTTGTAGTGAAAATTGTCCAGTTCTTTTCTCACCATGGTATATTCAGCTATCAGGGACGTGCCTTTGGCTTTTGAGCAAATAAACGGAAGAGAAGTGTGAGTGAGCCAGGCTGTTATAGCAGGAGCTCTTAAAAGACATTTTCTGGACACTGAGAGCATATTTTGGGGAGAATCAGCAGGCATAATCTGACACACCACTCACATGCAGTTGGCTTGTCTGAAACTTCACAACTCTCGAGCTAGGGCTTGTTCAAGTGACAATGGTTTTAGACGCGATTTCCTTCCTTCCTTCAAATTGCATTTTTCCTTTATTTTTATCGCATAGTTGAAGTAACAACTATTAGCTAAGCCCAAAAATAAGGTTCGGTCAAATAAACGATTGTTATCTTAAATGCAAGAGGTGAAAGTCTTCCTTTATAGCTGAAACTCAGAATTCAGAAGCTGATCTGAAAAAGATCTCGCTGACCTCCTACCTCTTGGCACACTCAGATTTCAGGCTTTTAGCACCAGAGCAAACAAAAAGTGCCTTGAGTTTTCACCTGGAAAGATCTAGTTCCACGTTTGCTCTCTAAAATTCCACCTTCTATACTCTTTTCATTGCATACAAAATTATTTCACCCCTCCAAATGATCCTTCAAGCCAATGTGAAGTGTTAAGAAGTTTAAGCTCATTTTAATTTATCAAGAAACTTCTTTTCCAAAACTATTCCAGTGCAATCTGCTTAAAAGAGTAAAACCCCAGACTAACTTTTTTTTAAAGTTAGATATCCATGAGATCTGCTTCTTTTATAGTAAATATTTGTTTTATAGACTACAAAGGTTTCTATCTATCTTATTTATAACATTTAATCTCGTTAATACTAAGAAGTTAGTCAATGACACCTTGGGATAATAGGCTTATTTTATCACAGTTCTGTTATCAGCACCATTATGTTCCACTTTGTAGAGTGTTTATTACTGACACGAAAACAAGAAGTTAGGCTGAGACACTCAGTTCAGTCCCATGGCTGACTGCAAGATCTTATTATTATTTGTTCTTAAGTGCAAGAACTGAATTTCATCTGAGAGCGATTCACAAGGAGAGAGCATCTGTGGGAACCTGGGATGCTGTGTTTAAGGTTGCTTCAAAAATACATAAATAAACTCACACTTAGTACTGAAGTGATTATAAAAATCCTGCACAAACGTACTCTTAAAAAAAGACTCAAAATGAGTACGACCAAGTAAGAGAACTGTCTTTTCCTTGAAGCATCTGAAATTGGCTATTAATCATTAATAGAACACATCTAGATATCAGCACATGAACAGACGCGTTCGGACTGGCTTACTTCAAGACAAAAGTTCCTACCTGATGAAGAAGAGAATTGTTCATCAGTCCTTGCGTCCCTGGGATTGCACCAGTGTGTTTTGCGTGAACGTTATTCACCGATGGCAATTTGGCAACTTTGTTTGACTTGCTGCTGCTGCTGCTGTTTATGCTGCTTGAACCAGGTGGGCACTTTCTTTTCTTCCCTATTAGTTTGTCTAGGGAAGGATGCGAATGTGAAAAACTGCTGTGCGAGTTCACAGTCAGCTCACTGGACTGATGAACAAATGGCCCTAAGGAGAGAGTGGAATCGCTGCTGTTCATCATCACACTCATTCTTTTTATTGATTCTGCAGGGCTTCCAGTAGGAGGACCCCTCCCTGATTGGTCATGTTTGAGGCTAACGGAGTTAGCTTTGCTAGTCATACAATTGAGGCCAACGCTGTGGGACGAAGATGTCACCGACGGATGATAGGAGGTCCCCGAGTTTCCAGAGTTAACCACACAGTTTTTTCTAAAGGACTCTGTGGAATGAGAAGGTGCTAGCAGTGCGGAACTGTTTTTACGCTTCTTTCCTGAGCCGCCGCCGCTGCTGACGCTGCCGGTGCTGTTACAGGTGCCACTGCCAGCAGAAGATTCCTTAGGTTTAAAAGATTTGCTGGATTTCAACTTCTGAGGTTTGCTGGGCATAGGTGAAGGTACAGAGGAAAGCACTGTAGGTGTTGAAGGGGACGAAGACACTTGTCTTGATTGCATACTGCAGACAGGATCCACTGCACCCAAGGTAGCAGGATTTGCATTTAGTGTAGTTCCATGTGATGGTACCGATTTATTGTTCAGAGACGTACAGGAAGGAGACACCAGCGCTGGCGAGGACATAACGGTGGAGGGGAGGAGGAAACCCGTGGCGCTGACCCCATACTGCGAAGCAGGCATCGCATTTGTCCGGTGCGGTGCACGAACTGCCGCTGTGCTACTAGATGCTGGTGGAATTTTCCTGCGGGGAAACAGGAAAACAAGAAGCCAGGTAGCTCCCATTCTTTGGAATAATATTTAGAGTCATTCATCAATCTCAAGATGTAGTCACTCTAGTACTAAAATATTTTGCTAGCGCTTAATAGTTGCAAGAAAATGGAAAGCATACGATATCAACCTTTGTCTTCACTAAAGACGGGACTGCTTTCCAGTAACCACAAGGTTTCTTGTGTTTCTACAAATGCCAACAAGAATAAGAGCTCTTCCACTTCTACTCACTTCCACATCTGCGAATTAAGATGCTTCTCCACCATGAAGTTAAGTGCACATCGAATGTGGTTCCACCGCTTATCGAACACGTAATAACCTCTTCCAATTTGCCGACTACCAAATGTGCAAAACTGAAAAGACAGGGTTTTTTTTATTGGTGTTTTCTTCTTTCAGTAACAAAACACTTGTTTATACATACATGCTAAATTATCATCATTTCTAAATGTCTAAATCAAGGATAAAATAGACGTTAGATTTTTTATCTCTACAGAGTTAACAACTATTTTAAATTTTGTACACGTAGCCATCACTTCTGAGGAGCTGTCAGCTTACCTGCTTGTAGCCAGGCAAGGAAGCTTGTGATTTTATATAAACTAAGTGGCTTTAAAAGGCAGAAATTAGAGGGGAGGCTCATCTACTGCTAAGGTTGTACCTTAAGGTTCAACTTGTCCTCTTCAACTAAGCAGCCAACATTTTGTCAAAAATGGTAATAATTAATCAACCTTCACTATCAATTAGTAAGAAAATAAGTTCCTTAAAACCTGAATAAAATATATACACTACAGAAAGCCACCCTTAAAGCCCCCAAGTTATTTGTTTACAAATTCAGAGCCAGTGAGAGACCAAGGTTAACTTTGACTTAAAACATACAGCGGCTGGTTGAGGATGATGACCTGAATAATGACAATCCAGTTTTTCAACAGGCTCTTCTTTTTCATCACATTCTCCCTCATCACTGGATAACCGAGATGCTGGCTCAGCTGCAGGCAAGGGAGGCTGAGGGGACTCGTGGACAGAAGGAGAATCGCTAGGGGCATTTCCACTGTGCTGGGCTGGGCAGCCTGGAGGCCTGGGCAAGGGAAGTAGTAAAGGCGTTATTGAGGCGAGGCTTGGCAATAAAGCACTTATGGATATTTTACTACTGACAGAAGGAAATCTACATTAACAGTTGTTTGATATGATCATATTGATATGAGTCTCATAACATACCTACTTAGGGGAAGGACAGGAGGCACTGTACCCCTGGAAAAGCAGCAATTGTTGCAAAATTGCTTAAATTGATGCAAATCAGCTTCTACTATTTAGAACTCCAAACCCTTCTTGCTATGAGTTACAGCTCAGTGTGTTAATTGCTAATTGCAGACAGACAGTCACCAGGCCTAGAGCGAAAATGCTACCCTGTCCCACAGATCCCCATCTCTCTTTCAAAATCCACACGACGAAGCGATCAGTATTAATTTCATACTATGGGACACGCAGATTTCTCTTACCTTGGAAGACTGGGGGGGTGAGGTTTGGGTTTATTAGGTAATAAAGGCTTTGATTCTGTAAGAGTAACTCCATGAGAATTTTGGTGCAGCTCCTGGGAAGTTTTAGTAGGTGAGGGATGTGGTTCCCTGAGAGGGGGCATCTGCTGATGATGATCCGAATGTCGAAGAAGTTCCTTTTCCCTGGTTTTGCTTTTGTGCTCAGCTAACAACACATCAAATCGTTTTCTTCGACCCTGTACAGCCCTCCGCTGCGTTAAGGAATGTGTCTGCAAATCCATGAATAAATCATTAATCCCAGGCCATTAGATCTGTGGCAATTAAACACTCAAGACACATGTCTAGAGCTCTAGAATACAGACAATCACCGCATTTGTGGCTTAGTAAAAAAACAAAGCAAAACAGAAGAATGACTTATAAAACAAACTTGGACACGTTTTGGTGGATGATTATATGCCTGCTTAATACAAAATAACAAAAAACAGCAGTTGAGTTAAAAACTTGTTTCAAAGGTCTTTCAAATTTCTTTTCAAAAGAAGAAATTACCAAAGTTCAGTTCCTGCAGGTCGTTAGTGCAGTTTCATTTACCTTTGTTCTGGACAGGGCTTATTTACCTGATGCTTCCCCTCCTAACAGTTTAGCTGCTTTCCATAAGAGTGGCTAAACATTGCACACTTGCAGGGGATTGGGATTTTCAGTTCTTTGGGACAGATTGACATCCGCTTCTCCGTCAAAGACTTTAGAGCCAAAGAACACATTTTATCTGATGGGAAGTTTTTAAAGGTTGCTTTATTTCAGTTTGACCCCAAGGTGTACCTCCCAGCATTCTCAGCAGGCTCATTTCTGAGTAAGCTGCAGTGGGACATGCAGTGGCACTAGCATTTGCACAAACACCTGCTAAGTATCTGCTGCAGGTTGTGCTGGAGAAAGGGAAGGGTACAGCCTGGCTCTACTACGTACACGCGGAGTAACAATCATTCCAGTGCCAGCATCCGTGTTTAAAAGGTTTACACAACAATGAAGAACTCCAGGTTACTTTAAGAAATATGTTTTTGGATAAATAATTAACTGGATTCTGAAAACAATTCTTTCTTGGTTGTTGGCAACATGCTTTGAGAGGAACCCTTTACAGAGGCAATTAGTGACTGCAAAAACTTGCCGTTTTTCTGTGTTCTGTTACATTCCCCAGGAAATCAAACGTAAACTTTACAAAATGTTACTCTGATTAAGACATCCTACCTTGCACGTCAAAGACCTAGTACAGGGTTTCTTGGTTTCCACATCAATGACACCACAGTATATATCAGGATCAAATTCTCTCTCTGCCAAAGATGCACAAATATCCCATTACTGAAAACAGTTACAATAAAAACATTTGGAAATACTAACATTTTCTTTACAGAATTTAACTACACTGCGTTTTCAAATACGACACCTGCAAATGTACACAAAGATACGCACAATAAAATTGTACAAACACATTTTTTTTTTTTACTCTCAGCAAATTTACCATGTGCTGACACATTGTTCTCAAATCTGCAAACAGAATTGAGAAATTCACAGCTGAAAGGGACCGTAAAGTAGGAGTGTATCAGTTGTGTTAGGATTTACTTGCTTATTAAGTATCCAAATGATCTTGCAAAACAAAAAACATATTTAAGACATCACTATAAATATGAACACGGGGTGATTTTTTTGCTGTCGTTTTTGGTGGCTTTAATAAGTGTTCTACAATCCTACTAACATCCAAAGTTACTGCACTGAAATACTGTGTTTTCATACAGGAAAGTAGGAAAATTAAATCTTTTTAAAGATAGTGGAAGAGTGGAATTTTAAAGCACAAACTGATAGGCCTGTAACACCTGGACGGCTGCTGAAAGCAACAGCCACATTTCACGTTGTTTGCATCCTTTATGAACGTCAAATTATAAATTTAAATTCTAATAGGTAAGCGTACCTAACTACAATTTAGTGTATATACCTCTAAAGCTTATATCTACACGTGTATTTCTACACATACACTAATAAGAACGACATAGCAAATAATAGTTAAAATAATAATAATAATAATAATAGTTAAAAGCAATTACCTGACAATCTTTTATGTAAAAATTTCCTATTATTTGTATTTTCTTCAGGTTTCTTTTCCAAAAATGGAGGCACAGAGAGAAGACCTTTACCATTCAGTATCTGTCCAGGGGAAGGCAAGGGTGGCTTTGGTATTGAGGGACAATTAAGGCCAGTCTTTATTGAGGAACTCACAGTAGTAGAACAAGTTGGACCAACAGCAGCTTTCAGTTGGGCACCATCTATCTTTGGATGAATCTTTTCCACTTTGACAGATGGAGTCATACTATTATTTATGAAAAATAAACAGAAAAAATTGCAAATGATAGTACAATGTGTCATAAATTACGAGAAGCACTTAAAATATTGTATTACTTAATACTCTGGTCCATTCTCAACACAAATTTAGACCCTTGTCCTTAATTCTCACTTTCAATATTTTTACTCTTATTCTTATTTATTTTCACATTTTGATGATGTCCACCATTTCTTTCTTGCCCTTTCCCCTACTTCTTAAGTATTTCAGAGTCAGCAGTGACTTCAGAAACTCCCCTATAATGGAGGCACACAGACTAGATCAAAGAATGAGGACCCTCTAGTAGAACAGCCTTTCTTTACAATGACTCAGGGAGCACCTTTGCTAGCGCCGTGTTCAGCAATTCCATTAGTTTACCTAGCAGCTTAGACTAGGCTGCTTAAAGAGATCTGGTGGAGTTTGAAGTGATCTCTCAAAGCAAAAGCCCTCTGAAACAACAAGAAATTCTACTGACACAGCACTTTCTATGCAAGTATTAATGCTCAATTCTTTGTCAAAATGTATACTCACATTTTATCATGGGGAACTTTGCTATGCTGTACCGGATGCATTAACCTGTTGTTTCCGCTGATCTGCAGCTTGTCTTTGGGTGATTTCAACAACTTGGAACTTGATGATGATGATGATGATGCGCTAGTACCTCCACTGGATGAACGATTGCTCCCACTTCCACTGCTACCTTTGTTTTTTGAAGGGAAAGATGAAATGAGGGAAAATACTGAAGAGGAGGGAGGAGTCAAAGGCGGCTTGCTGGAGGAGCTGTGTCTTCTTTCTAAAGAGGAGAAAAGAAAAAAAAAGAAGGGGGGGGGTTTAAACTCCCAAAGCCCATACAGAAACAATTCTTAAATACTTTATGTTGTCAGTTACTCCATTAACATTTTTTCCTTTACTGGCTTGGGAGGTCCTCTGCCACACACGGAGCACTGAGGATTCAAGCCTCACTGTAATCCATGAGGCTCCATTCATTGCTGGTCCCCAGTCAGTTATGGGAGTCTCTTTCAGCTTTGTGAGCTACATTCCTCAATCACTAAAGCTTAGCTTTTGCTGTACACTCCCCAGTCTCCATCTTACAGAACAAGAAAGTAAGACTCAAACGCAGACCTCAGAAACACAAAGCAGAGAGACCCCTATCCTCGGGCCAAGCAAGCTTAAACATCAGGTTTCCTCAAGCAGTAACAATTCTCTGTTAGCATGTCTCCTAATGTTAGCACGTCTCCTAAAAACAAAATTTCACTTCCACAATCTTCTTCACTTCACTTTCACAGTCTTCTGGTACGTTCTACCAGAGTATCAGTGTGGAATGCCCCTGAGAACAAGGGCTGAAGTAATGACTTACACTGCTTTTTGTTTTCTTCTTATTAATTCTATTAATCCTTTCATAACATGACCAACCTAGGGAAGAACTCTATTTAGCAGGAAAAGGAGCAACATATAACCTTCTTTGAAAAAGGATATCTAAACACTTGAACAGCCAGGTTTTATCAGTGGACGTGTTGGAAAAGAAATGATTTAATTAACATTAAAGTATTACCATTAAATATTAATCATTAAAACATTTCTAGCACCACTTCAGTTAAAATAGTACATATTTCAAAAGCGTTTCCTTGGGACAGTGAATTCTCAGACACAGAATACTCAACAGCTGCACAGAGTTCCCAGCTCTGCCTACATGGACACACTAACACAGCATTTGCTCAGCTGATCTCTGGACACCTGTGGTTCCTAGATGATCCCAATATGTAATCAACACCTGCTTAGAGACGTCCCTCTGGCAATCAAGTATATGCAAACCATGGATCTAAGAGAGAACTGAGAATTAACAGGCCCTTCTGTGGATAACACCTCCTTCCCAGCTGGTATTGTTAATGGTGCACACGTCCACCACTGGATCCTCTACACATTTTGGCTTAAATTTACTTAAGCTGCCAAGGAAGCAGACTACTCATGACATTACAACAAAGTGAAAGTCAGGTCCAGCACAACCTGTGCAGAAGTCTGTGACGCTGTGGAAAATATAAAGTAACATATCCACATTCTGCTTCTGGGATCTGTTTTTCCCCCCACTTCTAAGTACAGCAATCACACAGCACAGGGATGACGGCTGACCAGAACTCCACTCACAGCTGGAAGCTGGAACCTGTGACGTTCATTCAGCACGATCTACTTAGTTTTCTAGAACCATATGCCATTGAAGAGTTCTCATGTATGTTAGCATACTTACATTCTAGTCAATGGCTGTGCTTCTAAAATGACATACTGCTTATTGCCAAAAGTCTTTTTATAGCAATGGCAAGAATCCCTGAGCAGCTTTGATAAGTTACTATTTGAGGGCCATTAGTTCAGCGATGCTACACCCTATGAGATTACTCCGTGAGATAATGAGAAAATTGCTCAGTCCTCTGCCACCTTCTGTGTATTTAGAAAATCCAAAGTCCGAGTACTTTATTAATAGAGTTACAAATAATCTCTAATAATCCAGTGGCTCACTAATATAATCTTTGGGAGTTTGTTTTGATTATTTTTTTCCTTTTGGAAAGAAGAGAAGAGTGTTGCTTCCTTGGAGACAACCTGGCAGACAAGAGGAGAATGGGCCTAGGATAAGAGTGCGTACCTCCTTGCCTCCCAGCATTAGGAATCAAGTAGGCAAAATATTAATCTGTGTTATTGATTCACATGATACAAACACTTCTTCCCTGGCAGCTTCAGTTGGTACCATTCAATTAGCTCCAGACAGAGATGTTACTGACTGCTACCTGCACGAATGTTTCATAGCACCAGTCCCAATACACGTGAGTTAATGAAAGAGGCAACTAATACTGCTGATAACCAAAAACACTGACCTAGGAGTGCTAAGGCTAATGGCTGATCAAAACACAAGACTACAGGGTGTCAGAGACAATTTCCATTCTACAGTCATACGATTCGGAACACAAAAAAAAGCCAAATGAGCATTGTATAGAATTTTGAGACAACTTCTGAAAATGACATTCACAATATTGAAAATCTCATTCACGACACATACAGTGGCACTACAAAGACATTTTCTCTGCCAGAACTGCTGTTGAAGTGTCTTAATTTAGCTAAACACAGGTGGTCGCAGCACAAGTAAGCGCGGATACCCTTGGGATGTCAGCAGACTTCTCAGAGACAGGACAGACAGCGTGATTCAATCAGTTACCTATTGCTCATCACTAGGGAAACTGTTCTCACCGCAGTGTGAGACACAGGAGGAGGCAGAGTGCTCTCTGTTACAAGAGTCTTCTGGTCATGTCCTGAGTTATCTGCTACAGGAAAATCTGCCACAGCAAAATCAATGTATTTGAGGGAAACCTGTACCAATTTTTCAGGTATCTAGTTGCCAATTAAAACAAAACAAAGCCTTAAGCCTTCATGTTGTGAGTGCTCAAATAAGTGGTCTGAGCTTCAAGACCAGGTTTTCACTGACTTTACACATCACACTACATCACATTATAGGGCAGGGAAAAACCTCTGGATCTATGATTTTTCCATCCCGAGAATGCCATAAAATAGCTTGCAAGAGAGGTGATCTGACAGTCCTGTTAGTCCAGGAGATGTGATAGTGTTCCTTACAAAAAGCTCCAATGTACGTTATGATACACCAGAGGGAAGAGATAAAATTAACACTGTGAAAACGTCGCTCATTCCCAATGTATTTATTGACAAACTGACATACTCTTTTCACGGAAAAATTACTACACAGGCTGTCACTGAATACCAAGACCACTGTGCACATTATGCCAGCGTATCAATGATAAATCCTACTAATCATTTGCCAATCTAACGTAGTTCCCATATGCCATTAACTCTGACTCGACCTGAAAATATTTAAAAATATGATCATCTCCAGGTGTTCAGTTTTCAGATTTAAAAGGTGAACATACGTGTGCCTTCCCTTCACATAACTCTGAAAAGAAAAATGGTACTTTTTCATGCTCCTGCAAAACTTCAAAGTGATATTTCAAATACTGCTCCAGTCTAATGCAGTTCTCATCTCTAAAACCTCAAGGGAAGGTTTTTGTCTGTTTTTAAAGCAGAAAGAGCTTTGGCTTTGGATAAAGAATCGGGAAGTTCCCCTTGATCCCGTTCAGTCTTGCAGGAGACACGCCGAAGATTCACAAACATTAAAGCAAGCAAGTTGAGTGGCACCATTTTGTCCCCTGATGTAATCAGTGATGAGGTGCAAATTCTACTCACAGCACTCTGTAGAATCTGACCTAAAATTTAAGCTGCACTTAACACTAAACATTATCAGGTTTAGTTAACTAACCTGGAAAAGAAAGGAAAGAGAGAGGAAGAAAGAAAACAAAGTTTCTCATCACATTTGGTTACTGCTTCTTCTTGTTCGATCAGGCAGTAAACACTCAGATTCATTTTGATTTATAACCTTATTTCCATACTAACATAAGAGAAAATTTACTTTTCATAGATAAAATTATTTTCCTAAGTTACTAATTTGCTGTATCCACCCCCCCCCCCCCAAAAAAAAAAAAAAAAGTAGATAATCAAAGTAAAAATTTTCCAAGTTTTCTTCCCAGGTCTACACTTAGATCCCAAAGTAAAGGAAGCGTTCTGTGGTGTTCATTCTCCATGTGCATCAATTAATAGCTTTGGGCAGCAAACAAGATGTACAGATCGAGTTTCATAAACCCATTTTTTTAATACTGACTGCTTACGTAAGTACTGGGCAAGAAGTCAAACTGACCTGTGTCAGCGCTGGCACAGCCATCACTAAAACTGAGCACCCATTCAAACCCACAGGCCAGTTTAGTCCAGTGAAAAATGTTGTAACTTCAGTCAACAATTCAGTTTTAGCGTAGGTTAACTTAGGTGTAAGAGTATTATTCAGAGTACAGAACTAAATCAGTTTACTGAAACAAAGCGTAAGTTTACATTTCTGTAACTATTATCTGACGTGTCTGACCTAAACTAAAAGTATGGTAAGTGCCACTTAAAACAAGCTGATCTTTTTTCATCATACTGATCTACTACATGACTTACCATTTTAAAGACGAATTAGCACATTCATATTATAACAAATATCATTCACCTGAGGACAAATTTTCTTCAATGCACATTTCTACAGTCATTCTGGAGAACTAATTTACCTCATCTCCTAATTGCCCCAGAAAGATGGGATGCAGTGCTTGCCACGAGAACACAGACTGGGACTGGAGGAAGTCCAGCATGAGCCTGATGAGGTGGCTGAGGTCTGTGGCTGCAGGAATTTGCAGCACTAAAAGCTCCCAAGTGCCTACGATTCTGCTTCCACATGTGTTCAGAATGGCTGCCATCCCAACACAGCTGGCAGACAGAGGATTCTTTACCTGTAGGTAGTTCCAGGATCCTCACACCAGGGTGCATTTTAACAGGAGATATAGACACCGTGTCTCTGTATCATAGACTAAAACTGGCAGATGAAAGCTGGGGGCTTGGAGGCAGACATCTCTCCCACACCATTGGCTTGCACCAGTCTTAATACTGAAGAATTTAACAGATCACAATCACAGATGATGTACACGAAGGCAGAGGAGGCGATCTTACTCCACTTCTTCAACAAATGAAGTCTGCAACTTCAGAAGAGCACTTGGAGCAGTAAATCCTGATCTGACCAGGAATACCCAAAGTCCTGTGTTCTGAAAAGGGTTTTTTAAGACACAACCCTCTCCTGCTCTGTTTGCCAGCTTGAGTCCTCAGCCACCGCTCTGCACTCTGTTGTGAATTGCTCCAGAAGTGCATTTCACTGCAGCTACAGATGTTACTGCAGCAACCAACCCAAGACTGCTCTGTAGATCCAACCTGAGGGCTCAGGTTGAGCAATTACCCACACTGACCTCACCGTGACAAAAAAAAAAAAAATTAAAAACGAACCCAAAAACCAGATCCATGAAGATGCTGCAGGAGGAGCCCAGGAGCTAAAATCAAGGCCCAGTCAGACACATTGCTCCTCCTTCAATCCCACCCTGGCAGTGTGCAGCTGGTTGGGAGCAATTGCCTGCACGGGGCCTTCATCTGCTGCTCGCTCACTTATTGCTGCTTCATTATCCCGCACTAATCGTGGGGCCCAGATACCAAGGATCCCGCCTTAATCTTCCACTGATGTCCCTTTAATCATCTGATCAGTTCTGTTTGCACTGCAGTCAGGATGAGGTCACTCCGTGTTCAATTGGGTGGTGTTAAACCGACACGGAGCCGAGCAGGCAGCATCCACGCTAAGTTTTATTTCTCACTCCAGCAAGAAAGTTACAAAAGAGAATGCTCACAGAGAGCAAGACATCAGCATAACAGACCGCCAAGGGTTGATGGGCAGCAGCACAATCTGTCATGTCTCTAGAGGGACTTCTTGTTTCGTAAAAAAGTACTGCTTGCAACCAGCAGCTGATATTATTGTTTAATGTACAGTGTTACTAAAACTACAAAGAAAGCCTGCCTGATAGTCACGTATGCTGATGCCACTCCATTCACAGAAAAGTAACAACTGAGCAGGAAAGGCAAAAATATTAAGGAGGTCAAGAAATGATATTGCAGCATATGAAATGCAAGGCAGGGCACTACGCACATGGAGTAAGGCAATTACGTGCTCCCATCACTCAGCACAACCACCTTCCTCACCTGACCAGAGCTCTTTGATTGTAAATAAGTAGCAATAGGCATAAACTGCATATCTAAGAAATACCTTTATGTAACATCTTTGATACAGATTACACCAAAAATTGGCCATACTGATGCAACTTCATGTCTGACAGTTCCTCGCTCCAAAAATATTCAGGACATTAGCAATACAGAATATGTTTCTTCTGCCTGTGAGCAACCCTATGGCATAATGAGGCAATTAGGTCACAATGATGAAACCCTACTTTAAAAACACATCCTACTCGTGCTAACAAAAACCCACTGAAGTGCAATACCTAACCAATTTTGAAGCGTATATTGTAAAACCCAGGGGTCACTTCTGCAACTTGATGCATTTAAAAGGTTTGCTTTGCCTAGCAGGGATTTAAACCGTGCTGGTTTGCATGTTTTTACATGACACCTTCACCATTTGTGCTGCAGCACCGTGTACACAAAGTTTCATATTTATGTTGAGATTGAAGCACCAATGAAGATAAACCCACGCTCTTAAGTTAAAAAAAAAAAAACAACAAAAACCACAGACTTTCAGGTCAAGTCATGCATTACAGAGCAAAACCTAAGCACAGAAATTAACCATTTTTACAATTCTACTTAAAATGTTTGTTCACACTGAAACGCTTCTTGGCGGCTGCAACTCGGATGTTTCATGAAACTTTTACGCTCTCGCACAAAGAGAACTCAGAAAATCACTTTCCCCTTTGAAAACCCTCTCCTGAAGCCAACAGACAAATAAATCCACTGAGAACTGACTGCAGATGCTCCAGGACTATTTCTAGGTTTGCAGGGCACAGAATTACCACTAAGTTACACGTCTCATATGTTCTCTGCATCTTTGTTTACAAGAAGCATTGGTGTGTATTTCCTGCTCTGGTGTCCAGCAGCCCTAACCAGAGCTAAGGTCTCATTGTTCCAGATAGGAATTCCTAAAACGTTCCCACGTCAATCATCTTGGAAATGCACACTATAAATCTCCCTAAAGAGAACACAAAATCTGCCTATGCTTTAATTACAGTCCACCGATTCATTATGGATATTCAAAATTAAAAAGAATCAAGGGGTTTTTAAAGATGTGCTTTGGTTACAAATACACCATTCAGAATCCAAAACTCTCATATTTACGAGTAATAGGATTTCAGTGTATCATTCCAGTTCTGAAACCCCTCCATATTAATTCACACTGATTTAAGACACGTAAATAACACACATCTGCAGGCTGATGATAGCCCAGCACACTTAACTGCACCTCCTCATGAAATCCAAACCTCAGTTCAATCGAAAGCCACCGACTGTTTGGAATGATGTATTCAAGCCTCTACCTCAGTTCTCACTTTGGCTTGTTTTTAAGAACAAGTTTACCAGAGCACTTTAATTAGAAATGAGAGCAAAGTCCAGAACCTGAGAACAGCCATCAAGAAGGGCTCTGTCTTTCTCCTTCCCCAGTCTCACCGTGTGTACCAGGCTGCTACTCCATCTCTCCCAAGTTTCCCAACATTCACCTTTGAATATCTGGAAATTGCTTTCTCAAGTCCCAAGAAGTGTTGTGATGGTTAGTTAGTTAACCACATCCTTTTGAACAGAAACAAACTGAATAATACTAATAGGTAACATTAGGGTCCTGTTTCATTACAGTATTTAGCAAGAAGCACTGGTCATCTGCACTATAAAACCAATTGCTCTCAGATTTCTAAATACATACATTTAAAGTTTTTCTTGAGACTTACTTACACGACATGAAATCCACTCAAGTGATCACTCTGCAAATATTTTAGATTAAAGGGTATGAAATTACGTGTAAACAGGGTTACATTTTTGTTGCTGTTGAAGAAAATGGAGTAGGAGAAAAAGCTCATTTTCCTTACGAGAGTCTAAATGCCAGTTTCAATCCTTTAAAACCAGCTGTCAAAAAGGAGACTAGCCTGCAATCGGAACTTGGATTATTTAAATGATGGATTTTAAACATCATAAACATAGCTACAGCACAGCCAGGATGATGCTGTGATTCTCTAACCAGGAAATCCTAACTCAGCAGGAACGGTTTTGGCTTTCCCCTTCAGGAAAACTGCAGCAGAACTGCCCCCCAGGGACCAGCACCGCCGAAAGGAGAGGAGGGAGCAGACTGCAAGTAGCATTATTAAGAACGCAGCAAAAAAAAATAAAACACTAAAATATGTTTAAATAAATAACCTTCAGGTGCACTCTTTCGGCCACTGCTTCCTTCCCACAAGGCACTGCACATTACTAACGCTAATTTTTCAGTTTTTCCGTATTTGTTACTAATCCCTCCCGCAGCACTGCACGCAGAGCACACGAGTAGTTCTGCCCTCAGCTGCTGCAGGGTGTAGGATTATTCCTTCTGACAGGCGGGGGTTGTCCCTGAGCGATGGGAAACGGCCCTGCAGCCCCCACCCGTGCAGCACCGCCAGCCCCAAGCCCAGGCACTGTTTTGCTCGGAGTCGCGATGGCAAACTGCAATTAGTGACACTCCTGTTGGGCTCACTTCAGCTACTGAGACCCTTGTAGGGAGCAGCAGAGCTCCCAGGAACGAAGTGGGAAACCTGAGACAGGACAGGGTCTTCTGGGCACATCAGACCTGAACACAAAGGTTGAAACAAGGGACTCCAGGACAACATCCAACTCATGGTGCGCTGTCCTGAGCAACTCGAGCAGAGGTGGTGGAGGGATGCATTTCTCACCAGGCAACTTTTTGGGCTGGGAGCCAACCTGTGAATCTGTCAGGCACAGGAAGACAAATATCCCAAAGTTATTATGGAAAGACAGACAAGTGTCTTAGATGGTAACCGGGCCACACAGAGATTATAATGTCCATGTTATGAGCACTAATCTCTGTGTGGCCTGCTGACGACATGACACTACCTGCGTCGTCTGATTAAGGACAGGCACTGATAAACCATATTTTTGCTATTAACAAATGTGTTGTTTGGAATTAATGTAGGAGAAGCCACAGTGACAAACTAAAGCACCATCTAATGGAGGTACAGTGCCGTACCAAGCTGCAGTAAGGGCCAATACAACTGCTTCACAATACAGTTGGAAAACTCATGGGAAATTCTCGTAGCTGTGTAACTTGAATGACATCAAAGACATGCTACAATTTTTCAAAATGGGAATAAAGAAAATTAAAAATTGGAATCATATTTCTGAAGTTTTGTAAAATGATGAACAAATAGAAGTTTAATAAAGCTACGCGTTGAAAGCATGGGGACGAAAAATGAAGGTAAGACAATCACATAATTTCTGATTTTTCCTTTTCCGCCTGTGAGAATCATAGAACCATTAAGGTTGCCAGTGAGTATCTCTAAGACCTTCCAGTCCAGCCGTCAGCCCACCCCCACCATGCTCACTGACCATGTCCCTCAGTGCCACATCTGCACGGTTCTTGGACAGCTCCTGGGATGGTGACTCTACCACTCCCTGGGCAGCCTGTGCCAACCTAGAGATCAAAACACGCCTTTCCCACCGCACTCTTCCCATCCAGCACCACCAAGGCTGCTCACAAGGCCTCATCACATAATGTTGTAGCAAACACCTGTCTACCTTTCATCCTTCTCTTCACACCACATTCCAGAATTTTAATGTTTTCCCTGCAGCTATTTCTTTACCCGTAGCAAACCTTAATCCTTGCATGCTGGCTGTCAGACTCGGCTCTGCTACAAAATAACACGCTGAGGGTGAAAACTACTTAAAAACCATTAGTGAACCAACATAGAGAACACCCAGGCGCTGCCATCCATAGCACAGACAGGGCGAACCGTGGCTGAGGCCGTGTGCTGCAGGGATGTGATGAGCTGCGGGAGCTTCTGGACCCCAAAGGAGACAGGAGTGTCATGGAAGTGCAGTAACAAACACCTGACAACACCGTGCAGAGGAGCCAGGATGGCAGTGAGGGTCCGGGGGACCTGCCAGCCCTGCAGGAGCCTTTCAGCATGAGTTTCAAACTGAAGAAGACAGCTTTGCAAGCTGGGAAAGGGAAACAAACTTGTGGGAAGGCAAATTGGAACGTTTTTCAAAAAGATGTTTCTAAATCAAATGCTTTTCTGAAATGTGAAATCTCTTGGAAACTTGATACCTTAACTGCAACATCAGTGGAAAAGAGAAAAAACGGAGTTGTGGGGTTTTTTGTTGTTATTGTTTAAGTCAGATCCTTATGTTATTTTACACCAATATACTGGTCATTTTTTTTTAATTATAAAAAAGGATCACCGCAGCTTAATTCATGGTCAATCGTTACTGGCACGAACCAACTGCTCCCACGTTTAAAAGCACTGAACACGTTGGCTACGCGCCAATTAAAATTGTACAACAGCATTAGCGCTGCAAAGTCTTCCAGCAATCACTAATACAGCCAAACGGGGGCACGAACTGAGCGCACTTGCACAACAATGCCTTTCAAACGAAACAGAGCAGCCTTTTCCCATCGCGCTGCGAAGGCGCCCGGCAGTGCTGCCTGCACGCTGCTCGTGCAGCTCCAGCGCCCTTTGCTTGAGCGCTTCCAGCAAGCCTGCAGCTGCGCTCGCCCCAACGCGCTTCCCGTTTCCTCCCGCAGCAGCGACGGACGGATTTGCCCCCTGGTTTGGGAATTACATGGATGAGCGAGCTCAGGAAAACAAGCTCAAGTGAACGAGCCCTTAATAGTTTCTTTCTTTAATTAACGCTTTGATTAAAAGCCGCCCATTTATCTAGAGGCCTGACAAGATTGCAATCAGCCTACGGTTTTATTGCTGCGATTTTCCCCTCTGTTTTCCCCCCTACCACTTTGGATTCGGGGGCGGGCGGGATTCCGAATTTCTGCAGGAAAGGCCCCGTGCCCGCAGCACTCCCCCGCCCCGCGGGCACAGCCCCGCTCCCCCATCCGCTTATTGAACTTTGGCCAAATCGCCCCGATGACATTTCAGGAGGGCTCCCGCGGGCCGCTCGCGTTTAATCCTCATTTTCAGCTTATCCGCTCCGATCCGCCGAGGCCACCGGCGGCACGGCCCCGCTCCACCTCCGCCGGCCCCGCTCCGGCGCCGCGGGCCGTCCCCGCCCGTCC
>NC_034419.1:13506346-13565867 GCF_002078875.1 Numida meleagris | reverse complement strand
CGCTGGCGGCGGCCCAGCGGGGCGGGGAGGTGGAGCCGGCGGCGATCGAAGATGGCCATCGCGGCGGGGCCGGAGGTTAAGCCGCTCTCCCATTTGCACAGCGAGCGGGCAGGCCGGCAGCGGCCCCAGCAGGCGCCCGGAGCTCCGGGCTGCGGCCTCCTGTGCTGCGGGGCCGCCCACTGCAGGCTGGGCTGCTTTTTTTTTTTTTTTCTTGCTGTTGCTGTTTGCTGGGGTGTCTCTTAAGTAATTACGAGAGGAAAAAAAAGAGGAGAGGAGTTGGAGAAAAAAAATAAAAAAGGGGGGGGGGAAGGGAGGAAAAAAGAAAAATGGGGAAAAAAGCACAGGAAAAAAAGGGGGGGGGCAGGAAGATAAAAAATGGGGGAGAGTAAAGGAGGAAAGAAAAGGGGCAAAAGGGAGGAAACTAAAGGGGAAAAATGAAGGGAAAAGGGGAGGAGAAATGAAGGGAAAGTGGAAAGGAATTAAGAGAAAAGGGGGGGAAGAAAATAAGAAAAAAGTAAAAGAAAAAAAAGCATAGTGTACTTGATGACAAAAAGAAAAATAGGAAGAAAAAGCACGTGGCTTCTGCTCTTGTTTAAAATGCCCATCATCTTAAGCTGAAGCTCCTGGCCTTTCTTATCAAACGGCATTCAAATACATTTCTAAAGTCAAACAATCACTTTTCCACTAAAATAAAGTTTGCCAAGAGGAAAGGCACGTGTGCGCTTGTGCAAATACACTTGTGGATCAGTGCATTACTTCCTCTTGACGAACAACAGCCAAACAGACGCAGGAAGCATCATTTCAGGAAGGCTGGTTTGCCTTTTTGCTTTTCGTTTTTAAAAAGATGTACAAATCCCCAGAGACTCCTCCTCCAATTAACAAGCTCGGAAAGAAATACTACATCCTCAAACCCGTTTCTGGAACGCCAGCTTTCCCGCATCTCTGCGGGCAGGCACACAGCAATCAGTTCCTCTTTCTCCGAGCTCCTCCAGCAGCTGACAGCTCCAGCACCTATCCCCTTCATTAAAGGCAACTCAGCCATACACACATTTCCCTGCATTGCACAGTTTTTAAAAGCCATCTTTTTCCAGTGCCAAAATCAGTAGCAGCCGTGCATGCTTTTGGAGGCTTTGTTGCTGTTGTATGCTATTCTGCTTGACACCTATCATTAAAACTGGGTAAGACTCCAACAGATTTCAGCGGCTCACAAAACTCTTGACTTTAAACTACCGTGTGGAGAGCCAGCACTGATGTGTTTGTTTTCTTACCAACTACAATTTTCCTTCCTTAGTCTTTGATTTGGTCTATTCTCATTTTAGGACCGAGAGGGTAAGTAACTTATTTTGTTTCTTGTTCCACAAATAAACTGACTGAGATCGGGCAATTCAATTCCAGCCTGGAACAATATAGTAAGTTGTCTTCCTTCTGAGTGAGAGCGAGGACAAAGAGTCCAATCAGTAGGAACCCAGCAGCTGGGTGTCAGAGCCGGGGCTGGAATGGAAGCGAGAGGCATGACGGCACATTCACATGGCGAGCAAGCAAGCGGCCGGCTGACGGCACATGGCTGCTGGGAATGCACTGGGTTTTATGCCATGCAAAGGTTGAGTTGAGTTGACATCTACGCTGTAACGCAGCATTTGTTTTTTATTTGCTGTTTTCTAATGAACAAGGGCTTCTGAGTAACTTCAGCCAGCACTTAGGGGATTTCACCTTGAAACGGATGGACATGCCGCAGTTAAATGGAGAGTCTGAACGGGCATTCTGATAAGTTAAAAAGTAATTTGACTTCATAAAGGTAACCTGTTATACACGGCACGGGCATGTCGAAATTATTCAGGGTGGGAGGTGGGGAGAGGCAGCCTTGCTGTGCCGTGCTGTAGAGCCTGACTTCCAGGGCTTGGCTGATGAGAAAGCAGCCAGCAGAAGGACAATTGCAATAGTGTCAACCACTGCAAAGGAATAAAGTTTGCTTCCTGTGTCTCAGGATAACAGAGCAGCATCAGTGCCCTCCTTTCAACATTTACTCACTAAACACACGAACATGTGATGATATTTATATCGTGTGTGTTGCTGTCTCTAAGCACACACACATCCAGCATGGAAATGGCATGCCTATGTCCTATTAAACTGAGAGGCAAAAAAAAAAAGAAAAAAAAAAAGCAATGAACACAAAACACAACACACAACCTGAAGCTGTGTACGCACTGGGCAGGAGGTGTTGCAATGGGAGGGTGAGTGATGGCAAAACACCCAGCACAAAGCCACAGACTAGCTTTCATTACCTCCACTGCACACGAAACAGCTCGTTTATCCTCTCTAGAAATTCAGCAATCTCAGGCACCAATTTCACAACACTTGAAGCCGGCTGGTGCAAAGCAGCAGTGCCGCAGCAAGGAGCGTTCCTGCCCTCTCCCCCAATCCTGACTGCTCCGCTCGGACCTTCACACCATCTGCTCCCTCCCTAACAAAGACAAAACCATCAGCTCAGAGACCTGACAGCCTCCCGAACTGCACGCCTCATTGTGCCAAAGCCTGCAATTAGCAGAGCGACCAGCAGCAAGTACTAAGTGCCTCGATCACAGGGAAAGGGCTGGGGGCCGAAGCAACTCCTCAACAACTGGCAATGACAAAGAGCTGTGTTGTGAGCTGTGATAATGGTCATTTTGCCCAGATCCTGAAAGTTCTGAGGAATATCTAAGATTCAAACTTGCAAGGAATTTCATCTGATTGATATCAACACTGCATAAAGCGGGCTTGCTTACACTGCAGCCTGCTTAGGTTTACATTTAGTACCCTCTAAAATGATTTTGTTGTAAATATTTTGCTTCAAAGAGATTGTTTGGTTACGGGTTACTATTATTATTCTTCCTGGAAGGAAGGGAATGACAGGCCTCAAGCCAACACCGAACTTCTTACAGCTGATCCATTGAGAACTCCATTGTGGTTACTTAGAAAACCCACTTTGCTGCTATGGGGGAAGCACTGAAAGAACCCCAGCATTTGCTGCAACACCATGAAACCAACCTTATTGCACACAGCAGTAGGATTATATAAAAAGTAGTGCTTCTGCTGTGTCTCTTTTTTTTTTTTTACCCCCCCCCAAAGATGGAAAGAAGCACTCTGAAGCATCACTATGAATGAAACTCCAGTCCTCCAGAACCATGGGGCAATTGATTTTGAAATCGGTGGATTTTTATCTGGAGCAGATTTATGTGGAAAACAGGTAGGATAGAAGAAATTTTGGTAGTGGACAGATCCCAAGTGACACAATCTGTCATTCTGTGACAACTGGCATGGAAGCATCAACCCCTGCAATGTTATGTACACATATAGGTCTATAACATTTCTGTAGCCATTGAAGCCATCACAGGTATTTTCAGAAGCTGAATGATGGATAGCCTGTGACCCACACGTTTAGCTTTGGTCAATGAGTACATGGCACTATGGAAGGGGACAGAACACTATGGTTTAAAACTTTATAGGCCAGGAGAGGACCAACATGATACATTTCCAGGAACATATATAGTTATCGTAGAATCACAGAATCACCAACACTGGTTATGTGTGGCTTGTCATAGACTGAAAGCCAAAGCGAAACTGAAGAGAATGAGGACTAGCGAGTCCAGTGCCAACAATGAGAAGGGCCAGAGTGGGACTGTAAGGCTTCCCTCTGTGATCTAGAAACGTGAAAGGAATGGAAAACAATTACTTCACTAAGCTCATCTTACTACAGTTGACAGTTGTAAGAACATCAACATGCTTAGCCTACCAACTCAAACAAAGACTTCAGCCATGTAGTAACAAAGCAGATAGAGCCAATTTTCCTCTCAGCAAGGAGACAAGCCATGAATTCCAGGTGAATATCTACAGACACCAATGAACAGCTTTTAAACCCGTCAACATATACCATACAAAACTGCTGATCAGCTCAAACTCAGCTCTGTAAATAAATCCACTAACATCTGAAAGCTTCAGACTCCGAGGTGCAAGAGCACAAGGAAAGCATTACATCCTACCTCACAGAATGAGCTGCAACATTCTGCAGAAGCTAGGGCTTCTGACTGCCAGATAGACAAACAGGTTCTTGGCAGCCTGCAGGGTCACACAGAGGAGACGGCACAATACAACTTCTGCCTGGAGGAGGAACAAAAGCCTATGGGGTACAAACGTTAAAAGATTATCTGGCTACAAGGGAAGACTACCTTTGGAAAGCTACTATGTATAGAATTTTGAGTTAAAGATTTTCTGACAATCTTGCCAAACAGTCAGAAAAACTCAGTTATGTAGAAACTGCTTTAACTCTCCAGGAGCCTTGTCTAATTGCATCTTTTAGAAACCAGTGTGAAGAGTGAGAGTTTCATACCAACATGGGCGACTCGTTATTTGTGGAACAGAGAACAGAAAGGAGGACAAGAGTCTCTTGATGATAGTTCTTCTTTCTCTAATACAACCCGGAGAAACTAGTTTGAATGTAATTGCAACCTTTGTGGCCAGCAGCTCTCTCAGACACTGCAGAACAGGCAAGTTTATTAGGACGTGTGTATTAAAAGACACAGGGTAAAAACCTTGATTTCTTATACAAGCACTACTGCATATTTTTCCTTCATCAGTAACAGATAACAGGGTTTTTAAGTATTCTGGTTGTTACTGCCTGAAACATCCAATAAATACAATGTAGTCAACAATAGTAACACAGACTAATGTCAAATTTCATAACATATCTATTTCCTGTCTTTTAAAAAGATAGCTGCAATTGTTTCCAAGCGTCACATTGTTACAGAGCTCTTCCAGAGCTGGGTACTACAAGAGCTAGTCCAGGACTGCTATTGAAAAGCAGCTTCAACCTTTGGTACAGCTGGACACAACAAAGCATTTAGGAATCTGAATAGACTTCAAGATCATTTACATTACTTGGACACAACTATTTAGTGTTAAACTTTACTAAACTTGATGAGAAGCTTAGAATTGGCATTAACTGTACTTTTTTGAAAGTGAATGTCAGCCTGCAGTTTATATGACTACTTTTTAAAAACTCACTGTGATTACAGATGGCTATTCATCAATTAACATTTAGAGCTTTCACTGTATACGAAGTGATACACACTCCCTCTTCTGGTAATCTCTTAAAACAACTAGTTTCTAGACTTAGTGTATCAAATGTTAGATTTAAAATGTATCACGTTGCCTGGGGAAAAAAAAAATAAAAAAAAATCAAAGGTATCATGTCCATAGCTGGAAGTTATTTAAAAAGTCAAACACAACCAACTGTTGATGGAAAATAAGTAAATAAATAACAATTGAAAGTTACTTGACGTAATGCCTAAGTGAAAGCTATTTAAGTAAAAGCAGCCTGTGTTACACTGTGCCTGTGCCCAAAACCAAATTGCTATTGATTTCTTTTAAATTAGTAGGAACTACATTGTCTTAAGTTTTCCCAGAAGTGTGACCTGTATGTTCACATCTGATGACAATTTTTGTGCCCTGCAGCTATGGGTGAGACTAGGGCTTTCAGAATACCCCCTACACTTCCTGAGGCAGCAGGTGAAGTTCCTCCAAAACACTGCCTTTACGTGGGTTCAGCAGGGATACCTTCCCTCCATCTAGTACATTGCCTTGTTTTCTCTCCACTTTTGGAACTGGCACACATTCCTCTTCCTGCTCTACTGCAAAAGCTGTGAGAAAGCCACACGCATCCTATGCACTTCTTACTCTCCTCTCTAAACATGATTATTTTGAGAATTTTTAAGTACACTAAAGAAAAATCAGCAAAAAAAAAAAAAAGTAAAATAATTGTAAAAGAAAATGATGATGACATAGAAGTAAGTGCACATAAATGCATTTATCCACCTCCTTTCTCGATGGTCAGTACCTTGCAAAGCTGGGAGGAGTGTCCCAATCAAAAACTATTGTTTTTTTCCCAAAACATGCTGACTTTACACAAATCGTACTCAAACACATTGCTGCCAAAATATTAAGAGAGGGAAATGCTACTGAAAAAGCTTCTGGTTTTTGGTTTTTTTTTTTTTTTTTTTTTTGTCTTATTAAATCTCTCCTTTCTTCTCCCACTCCCCCCCAAATACAGAGTAATAAAGGCAATAATCTACCTTCTTCATTCTCCCTTCTGTGAGGTCATTTTCTCCTGCTTTCCTTATTTAGCTTCCTCCTTATTGTCCTCATCTATTTCTTTTCCACATGTTTTACTTCACTTCTTTGTTTTACATTTCCCTTTTTAGCTATTCCCCTGTGTTCTCTCTTTCCCCTCCTCTCCTTCTTGGACACGCACCCAGACTGCAAACCACTTACTTCTGGCTGCCCTGCAAACTCTGCCAAAGCCTCCAGCCTCCTGCCTGTGCGAGCTGGGCTCTGCCATCCTGTCCCTTCCACCCCTGCAGGTGCTGCACAGCTCCCAGCCATCCTGCAGCATCACAGCTGGGAGCTGTAGTACCTCGGCCAAAAGTTAACCCAACTGAAGGGTACTACTGAGATTTCCTATCTCCCATTCATAGATGCACATGCAGAGGAAAAGGGGCTATGTGCAAATCCTTCCCCTTCCAAATGTGGTATTTGTTCAAGAGACGGTTGGTAGGTTGAGAGGGTGCAACTTGTGCCACTTGAAACTATGTGCTGCCATGAGAAAAAGGAACTGTTTTCTTCATGACAGTTCAATACTCAACATCGTTTTACAAGCTTCCTAGAATACTTCTCCCTGGAATTATAGTGGCGTTCATCTGAGGCCTGCAGTTCTTGGAATAATCTTCTCACTGCATGAGAACACATACTTCTCCCTCAAAACAAATGCAGAAGTCCTTATAAATATTTAATTGATTTACACGAGGTGAGCTCCCCAACAGCATGTTCACATCTCGATGGCTATGACACAGTCTCAAGTCCCCTCCATGACAGCAGAAATCCTGCTGCCTCTTTTAACAACCGATCCAGCCTCCTTCCAGCTCCCTAGCTCTTAAACAGGTTGCAGCTTCATTCTGCTGCGCTCCGTTTAGGGCTCTCTGCCAAAGGCTGTGTGCCCATGGCCTGCCCTCGCAATGCATGCCACCTCCTCTGGCGGAGCTCCAGCTCAAAGGAGTGGCTTAGGCATTAGAAAGAGCCCTTTTAGTTAGAAGGAAGCCTTCCAAGGATGTGGAGCATGGAAACCGATGCAGAATCGCCTTCGCTGCATCTGCTGAAAACCTGAAATAATTCTGAGAGCTGCACTGTGCTCCAAGCACCGAATGCATTTTCAATGCTGAAACCTTACATTGACTTTCAGATGAGTTAACTCTCTCCTTTTGGATCTCTTTTAATGGTAAAGCTGACAACTATTCCCCCTGGCTTCTTCCAAAGTGAAACTGTAGACAATTATACTCAGCAGCTCCTTGTATCAGAACGACTTGCTTTCTTCAGATCGTACTCAAATCTACTATCAATCCACTAACTTTCTGCCTCTTGCTGAACAAGTATTTCTGTAAGCTACAGTGGCTATGGCACTACTTCCTCTTTTCCCACAAAGATAAATATCATTGTTTTCTTTCTTTCTACTTGTTCTCCCCGTGTGGATGTCTACCTTGAGAAGGGAGCAGTCTGCCCCAGTCTTTGAATACTTCGCAAGGGGATGATTATAAAGGAACAGGGTTTTCACATAATGTTCATATAATGGTCTATGTTAGCCTTATTTTAAAACACTTTAACTTCAGCAGAATGGAATAAAAAGATATTCCCTATCCAGCAAGCAATAAAACACAAGGATTTCTGCATGTAGGCCTGCTGCTAGGGCAGAACAGCATGAAATTTGATTCCTGTTAACCAAAGGTAAGAAAAGCCAAAAGCACACCAGAGCGTTTTTAAGTTCATATTATTTCAGCACACGTGGTGCTGTAGGTAGCACAACATGGGTACACCCTAAGTGGTACGCCAAACACCTTTACATCCGAAGCTGAACATCACAATTTCTGTTTATTGATACTTATTATTGCCTTACGCCTTCAGCCAGAGCTTGACAGATCCATGTACCCACAAAGAAAAAAAAAAGGAAGTTCTACTATACTAGAAAACCGCCATCGACTTCTTAAACAGACTCCCTGCATTTCCATGTAATAAACAAAGACCACAGCCATTACGCTTACAAAAATAGCTTTCTGCACATGAACTGCCTGCGTAACCACAGCACACAATTTCATTACTCCTTAAGTCCTGCATGGCAGAACTGTTTCAGACTTTAAGTCCCAATGCACACAAGCTATAGGCTTTGGGGTGCACATTTCAAACCCCAAATGTAATAACAGAGTTTCTTTCCAGGTGGTAGCAGTTTCTTATTTAACGATGCATTATTTTTAAATAAGTCAATAATCAGTTGAAATAGTTTTCTGAAATGAATCCTGTGCTGACCTCTGAGCCCATTCCTTTCTGGGAATATGCCAAGATGATTCTTGAAAAAGTTACAGAATTTCACATATCTCTGCCAAGAAGAAATTCAACTAGTTGCTGCTGGATCCAGAGACTGGAACGGAGATCCAACTGCTGGAGCACAGACTGCGTGAACTACTGCAAGACGACTCCGTGTTTAAACAGAAGTTGCTGAAGCTGCCAATGATAATTTGTTAAATCATATACATTAACTCAGGCTATAATATGCCAAATGCCACCTGTGCATGTTTGGCAACACGCTTGGCAGATTTCTCCAGCACATCTGTGACACACCAGATAATATTCAAGTTTTATCTTGGTTATTAGACTACTACAGAAGATTACTGATACCCAAGAAAATTCCTGTGATTTATATAAAATATTTTTGTACTGTTTTAGAAGGCACTAGCGAACACTGGACACTTCATTACCAAAACAAATTACTTGCTGCCAAAAGCTTGCAAGCCGTAATGAAAACTTATCCCTCCAAAACACAGATGAGCTCATGCAATCTCCTACAAGAAAAAAAAAAAATTAAACAAAACCCACCAAACAAAACCCCCACTTCAGGTCCAATGGCTTTGGAACAAGATTCAGTACATTCCTTTCTCTTCATATCTGCCTCAAATGCTGCCTTGCACAGACACTTTATCTTTGACTTCGTAATACTTGCTAAACACTCTAAACAAAAAACATCTGCAGAACTTAAAAAAAAAACTTTTAAAATATTAAATACTGATGTCAGATTTCCAGAACAATTAGTTGCTGCCAAACATAAGATAACACAAAAATGGTAGGACAAATTTATATTCAATTCACAAAGTGTCAAAAGAAACCAAGAACATTACACTGCTTCCAACCCTCTATGATTCGGTGATAATACCTGAATTACTCATGATATAATATCCAAAATGCAAGAGCATGTTATCAGAGATAGTTAACGGATCACCCATCCCAATTAAAATCACAATGACTATTACTTGTACTCTCTGAATGCAGGCACTTAACACCAAAAGCAAACAAATAAATAAAAAAACCCAACAGAACACCACTATGACCAGCCACACGTTCACACGTGAACGTCTTTCTCTGCGGCCAGCATCCGCCCTCCTTGGCCTCTAGAGGTTGCGTATAAGATTGTGTGATAATCTTCATTTCATCTTCATAGCCTCCTAGAAAGCTCAAGTGTGCGAATCTGTAATACTGTTCCTTTCCTGAATCCTACACTTTAAATGCACCCCGGGCAGAAAAACGGATGCTTGGGTATTTCCCCTTGGTTCACAGAGCAGCAGAAAGCAAAGCTCCGAGCAGCTGCTCACCTTAGTTACCGCATGCCAAACCCTATGGAAGCTAATCAAAACACGGCACATACCTCTATAATGACTCAACAACCCGACACACTGTAATGGTCTCTTTCCAATACTTACTGTATTAATGGTTTCCACAATCACTGCGTGACTCACAGATGCTATCAGTTAGTTTTACAGGTAGCATTCCTAATGCTTTCATATCTACTGCTAGGAGTTATAAACCCATTCGGTATTTACGGAAACAAGGCAATCTGCTAGAAAAAAAGAAAAAAAACTAGGAAAAAAAAATAGAAGGAAGAAAATCCACATCTCTAAACTGATGCCCCTTTCACACTAGTGAGCTATCTCCTCTTCAAGAGTCACCACAAAGCAGCTCAGGTGGGGAAGAGCAGCAGTTCTGTCCAGACAGGAGGCTGATCACCACCGGGAGATGCAATAACCGTGTGAATGGCTGAAATACCAGCAAAAGGTCCCATGGCCCCAGATGCACCGCACTTCAGAGCTGCCATGAACTACCTGAGACAACTGCAGCTATGGCTTCCGCAAAGAGCAACTTTCTGCTGTAGTGCAGCAAGCATCTCTCTTTATATACCGTGTTTTTTAATGGGAAAAAGAAGAAGCAAATAAAGGGAACATTTTCAATCCTAACACAGGCTAGCTGCCAAGGAGATATTCCTGACAAGGGTGATGGTTAGCAATTTGACAGACAAAATCATTTTTACTGTAAGAATTAAAATAGTAAGAGAGGAAACTGTGCAGAACTCAAGAAACACACCCAATATTAACAGATAAGGACGAGTGTATGCCACACAGACGCTGGAGAGGCTGCACATGATCATGATCAATCAGACTGTTCAGCTGCAACTGGAGAAAAATACTGTGTTTTCTCAGAAGAGGTCACCGCAATATGAGATCTCAGGTGCTTCACTCATAGGACTGAGTGCCCGCGTGTCACAGCTTTTTCAGACCTTCACCACTGATTGATGTCGGCTCTGAGGAAGATGCTGATGCCACAAAAACGCAACCATTCCAAAAGAAGCAGCAAGAATGCTGGCAATAAAGTGCTTAAATCATCTGTTCATCTGTTCAGTCCTGAAGGCGAAGCAGCTGAGGTGTGACAGAAGGAAGATTTGTTCTGAAAAGCAAGCCAGCCCCTGGGCTGCCCCATGCCAAGAGGGAGAAGCCATTGGAACAGACTGAAATCAGCTGCTGGGCACAGGCTGGGGGAAATCTAGATCAAAGTGCTTTAAAAAAAATAATAAATCAGATTACTTCCCAAAAATGTCAACAGGTTTTGACCCCTGCCATATATATGGTGTTACATATACACTAAAACGTCACAGAATTTTACAAGTCAATGATGGTATATCTATACCAATAGTACTAGCAGTACTACCAATAGTACCAATATGCTAGAGTTGTTAGAAGTGCAATACATACTCCAAATACATGGCTAGATTGCTTCCAAATGTAAAATTTAATTTTGAATTAGTATCTCTTCTAGTCACATAAAAAGCCATGAAATGTAAAAGTATGTTTTATAAAAAAAATCAATAAAATATTTTACTAAAAAAGTAAAATATTCTGATGAATAACATTACGTTCAAATTCTTCCTGAATACATGGGAGAAAAAACACCTATCATATGTCCTGCAATGCACTTTCAGCCTACCTAAGTAGCTGATCACAAATATGCTTTAGAAGAAATTAATTAGCTCATTAGGCTTAGTTGATAGCTTGTTTACCCTTCCTTTGACAAAAGTGACATTTTAAAAGGGCACATTCTACTTCAGAAAACAAAATCCCATGTGACACATTTTAAAGAACTCCAAGTACAAGCAACACATACCACCATAAGTTGAGGAATACTTTAAGAGATCGCTATTTCTCCGGTAACAATTGAAAACAACTGTAAAAGACTAAGACCATTACAAAAAAGGGACAGCTTCATGGATGCTCTTTAATTTTTGAGTGTATTAAAGTAATCACTCCTTTTTAAACCCCCAAAATAAAGGCATGAAGAAAAGACCCAATTCACGGAAAACTGACTGAGACAAATTCAAACTTTTTTATTTTCTTAGCCTACTTTTTGTTTAAGAGGAACCATATGAGGACTTCAGCTATTTCCTTCTCCAAGTACACAGAGTGAGGAGCACACCACTGAAGTAATCAGTCATCTCTCCTATTTATCACCTTTCACATTCAATTTGCTAAAACAAGGGACAACCACACAAGGATCTTGAGACTGTTAAAAATAGGAGACAAGACTGCTAGCTTGATGCGGAATCATAAAGTCAGCCCTCTTACCTTTCTGAGACTATTAGTTTGGCAAACTAAGGTCTTTTAATAATTTACACCCCACCCAAGCCTGTTTTTCTCATCAGACTGGCTCCTCCCATTTCCTCTGCAAGCTGCAGCACTTGTTTAGCATCTTCATTGTTCAGAATACGTTTAAGAAATACTAAGAAAAGCCTTGTCATTTCCATCCCTTTCTTCTACATTTCTCTCAGAGAACCAATCTAACATTTATAGGCTTACACTCCTACAACATCTACAGAACAAGAACACTGCATTAGTTTTTCTTCTTTAATCTTTAAAAAATATTTTCCATACCTACATTTTTTAATTCCCTCTTCACTCTGTTTCTTTCAAATCACAAACACTGCTTAGAGGAGAGTTTAAATTAACAACCTTAGAATAAACTAGACTTCTCAGAATGAGTTCAACATTGATACAAGCAACATTACAAAACCCAATATTTCCACGTCCATGGTCAAGAAGCAACACTGTGCCTCTTTGGTTCCTGAAACCTATTTTCCATCTGCCCACAGGCTGTCATGCTGACAACTACAACGCTGGCCCCTCCAGTATGGATCCCCACTAACAAGAAAGTAGCTGGGGGTTACCAATTCATTACAGAACATCAGTCCAAACCGTGTGCAGAGGCCAACAGCTCTCCTCCATCACTACCAACCTGAGCCAGCTCTGCATTCCTGGCCCTGAGGCAGAAGATTCACGATGCCAACACTCAGAACTGGGTACCTTCCAGTCCTCCCCCATAAACTTATTTTTAACTGGCAGAATCCATTTAATATGATATTTTAGAAGGACTTATTGGACATCCCAAACTGATACTTAGTGACAGGTGAGGAATCACACTGGCAAGGGTTGGAATTCCTCTCAACTGATACAAAGGCTTACAGCAACCGGAGTACGAGAAGCATGCTACTCCCTTCAGCTCTTCTGGCTGCCTACTGTCCTGGAGATGTAAGCTGGGTTTGCTTTTTATTTTGTTACTAATGCTATCTGCAGATGAACAAGCAAACTACTAAGAATGATGTCATAACACCTATCAGATTCTTCACTGAGCCATTCTGTGCAATGCAACTGCAGAAATCCAGCAGCAAGGCTTGGGATGTATTCTGTATGGCATTCAAACACAAAAACCAAGTGAGAAAGGACAAGAAGCGCACTCTCTGCATTGCACAGGAAGACCATTTCCCAGTCTCTAGGAAGCAGCAGGAGCAAACGTGCCTTTTCTTGCTGGAGGATTTAAGATGCAAGGAAAGCTGTGCTTGCTCTCAGGTCTGGAAGAAGCTCCCCACACATATCCAACATTTTCTATCCTTTCAAGCAGCAAAGCAAACAGCCATATACTGGGCTAGAAAAAAGGAATACATACAAACAGACAGACACAGGGAGGAAGGAGTAGTTCAGATGTTTATTTTTTTTTCTAATCGAGTGCTAACACATCTCCTCAGTTTCTCAAGACACAAACAGCTGAACACCAAACACCTCCTATTTAAGTATTGACACAAAAATGCTTGATATCATTTTCTAGTCTCAAGGTAAGTATGGGAAAGAAGGTCTGCCTGTCTCTCTCAGCTATGTTTTGTAGGAAGCAAAAGAACACTTGAACTTGCAGAGCACTCTGTATTTTCTCAGTCCTCTATAAATGTTGGCTAGCACCAGCCAAGGTAACAAGAGCTTCCTAGCACAGTTTATACACAAAACCATCGGACCATTAAAATAAATACAGACTGACACTACTGAAAATAAATAAGCTCGCTGCTCCTTTGGAAGCATATTATGTTTTATAGCAGAATTTGTAAGTTTAGCTTTTGGCTACGTTCACAGTTCACACTGCAATGGAACCTCGTGTAAAATAATCAGTGTAAATACACATGGAGAAATGACACATACAAACACACTGCACATGCTGTCTGTGAAATACGCTATATATGTCATTTCAAAACCGAACTGCACGTGTGCAGTGTTTCAGGAAGGCATTAAAAATTAAAAGGAACAAGATCTTCACGTAACTGCATTGTTATGTATATAAAATGATTAAACACAGGTTATGTTCTTTGACATTATTTATAATTTAATGTTCCATGTACCATCAATTTTTAAAAAATTGCCAGGCTTAATCCTGATTTAACCTCACCCTTAATTATTAAAAATAGTTAAGCACTTACCATAATGTGATTGAAATGCCTGTGGTTTTACGACCTGATTACAGTGGTTACACATCACCAAATAGAAATCATCATGAGCCGGGCAAAGACCAAATATTGGCATATCTAAAAACAAAAAGACAAAATGGCATATCTCTCAGCTGCTTACAATGATTGAAAAACAGTTTAATTACAGAGCCATGACACTAGTGCTGAATCATAATTTCAATACATGTGTATAAAATCTGAAAATGAGAAAAAAGAGCACACAATGCAACGGATACTTCAGTGCTGGAGCACTACAAAAGCAAAAGTCTTCCTACAAAGATAAATGTAAAATAAGCAATTATTTGTAGAAAACATCTATGAGAAAATCTGATTTAGGACTGACCATCTTATACCAGATGCGAGAATGCAATAGAAGACTGACTTCAAATGACAGACACAACATAAGAGGGGATATTTTACGTATTCTGAAACAGGTTGGGATTTTATTCCAATTTCATTAAACGAGTTCTAAAATGAAGTTTACCGAAACGTTTTAAACCATTTTAGACGCACAGTCGTTTAGCAGGTAGTATTACATGCCTAATGGTTTTACTCGTTTAGCAGTGCATTATAGTTGAGCCATCTGCTGCCAGAGATCTGTGTAACTGCTACATAAGAAAGAAATAGAGAGATAACAGTATGTCAGAGCATGTGTGGATTTGGGAGATAACATACATACTTGCAGACTTTTACTAATAAAATTAGTCGCCCCGACGTTGTTTTTAAGAATACAGTTTCTTAAGAGTACAGTTTAACGTTTCAAACCCAACTGAAAGGTTTATTACACTGATATAACTAAAAATGTTATTCACTAGAAGACAAAAAAGAGGAAACTGCACACATAATAGCGTATTCATTCATCACTGCCAAAGAGCATGGCTAAAGGATTTACAGCACTGTTTAAAGGATTAAGACTGATGTAAGGAAACTTATTTTATTCTACGAATACTCCAGTGATAGATTTATATGTTAACAGTAAATGAGAAATTAAGGAAGTTACATTTATTTATCTCCGCGCTAGAACCGATCCTGGAGTTTTGTGTTCAAGCTATTCATGTGCCTCAATGTGTTTTTTTTTGTTTGTTTGTTTGTTTTTAACTGGACACCACATTTAACTAGGAAGACATTTTTGCTCATGAACGGAACAACGGTCGTGGACTAAACGGAGTCAGCTGCATTTTGAGAACGCTGGTGACATAATCCACAGCAAACAAGGGCCGCAGCGCTGCCATCCCCGCCGCCTCCACGCTGCTCCTCGCAGACAAAAGAACGCATCCACACTGAGCAGCCTCCAGAGCGAAGGGCTCCTGCGTAATAAGGGTTTTCCTCCAAAAATGTCATGAAATAAGGTGTACCTCCCAGGCTTTCAAAAACGCTATTAGCGCCATACAGAAACCGAATACGATACCTGTAAGAGCAGCTGCAGCCAGATTGTGCCTTTGGACCCAAATACAGCGACCGCGGACATCTCAAGTGGCTGTGACAGGTCACAGCAATGCTCATCTCAATCGCAGGCACTTCTCAGCAACAGCGGTTATGTTACAAAACAATTATACGCTGACCTGCGCTTCATTAACTACTGAGTCTCACTTTTAAAAAGATTTTACTTCTATGATATTTTTTGAAAAGAAAAATGTTTCGAGACCTCCGGCGCATCTAATGTGCCGTTAACTAGGCAAAATCCTGTAAATAAACCCTGGCTGAAAGTCAGATAGGAATTATATGTTTCTACTTTTCAGTGTCTACTTTACATGATTTAACTTTAAGCTGGTTAAGGAAAAGAAATAACAATAAATATTTATATTACATATAAATGTATAAACGTAACGGTCATTGGTTAACGCCCCATGCAGGAGCTCCTTGGGTAGGTCTGCATGAAATAGTTTCCACAAATAGTCCACGGTCACTTCCATCTGACTACTAATACACCGTGATGAATGGGACAATAACAGTGTACACTGCCTGCTATTTACATTGTTAATAGCACACTGACAGGCTACTACTGTATAATGCCTAACGATCTGTAAACCCACACCCTGTAACCTGTTCTCAGAACCAAACCTTTTCTGACAACACCGAATTCACGGACTTTACACCGGCCTGCACAAAAGGCAGGGGGAAACCACCCCTCAAAGACGAGAAAAATATTGCCTGCTTCTGTGTGTCCTGCAAGATAAAGCACTCCTTGGCATTAGTCACGGTCACTCAATTCAAGTAGCACCTTATGAATATTTGCTGGAAATAGGGAGCTGTAATTTTACACTACAAGTGAAACAAATCAGCAGAAGTCGACATAAACACAAGTGCTTTCCTGTTTCAGTTTCGGGATCCCAAGAAATTGTTATAATTAAGGAGTAGCCCTCTATACCGGGAAGCACTTCTTTACAATTTGAAAATCAAAGTTCCAAGTGTCAGAAAGCAATGCCAAAGCACTATTAAACACACAAACTCACAAAACCCATCCGAGGAGTAAACACAGTTGACACAGAAAAAAGGATTTGCTGCACACACCAAACGCAACTGTGATTTCAAAGGAAGTCACGCACCAGACTGCAGCCAGATCACACAAAGAACTTCTGCCCCCTGGTACATTACAGCCACTGATACAGAGCATCCCCTACATGTGGCTGGTGAGGGAGTACTGAGAGGCTGGAGTCCTAAATGCAAATCCTTTGTTTTCTCCTACGTGATAAAATTAACTTTTAGCTTTTAATTATCAAAGCATTTAAAATAAATTGATGCAATAAAATCCTTTTGTTGGTGTAACCTGTAGGGCTCCAAACACAACCGGCACGGGACGATGCTGAGAGCTGCACAGACACAAGACAGCCCGCAGGGTAACAGAGCGGGTGCCAGCAGGCAACAAGCAGCACCAGCACTCCCCAGAGACCAGAAGATCAGCTTCACAATGGCTCTGACTTCAGAGACTGCGATTCCATCTAGATCAGTGAAGAAGACAGAAGCTCTTTTCCAAGAGCTCAGACCTGAAACCACATTGCCCAATGCAGGAGCCTGTCTTAGGCACGTAAACTCCCACGCTTTTCATACGCTTCGTGTCATTCGAGTCAGCAGAGCAAGAGGAGGTTTCAGGGAGCTCTGATTTCTGTTCCTGCGTCCCAACGGGGCATACACCAATGTGAAACTGTTATGAGAATGACATAAAATATGCTGTGCAAATACTAGAGAATACACAGAATACTTCAACTAAATGTATGTAACAAAGCGAAGGAGATGGATGCTCAAGTTCTCTGCTCCCCCCACGGCTCCTTATCGCAGTTCAGAAGTCTTGCCGTTGATCTTCCACTGTCTAATACTTTACACCTATTTCACTTAATGACATGCAAATTCTCTATTTAAAAGTCTAATGAAGTTTACAGTATAACACCGGTATCATTTCAAACGCTCCATTCCTCTGAGTTTAAAGATGACTTCTGCAATACTTAGCTGTGGATGTAAAGCCCGTGCCTCTCATGGAAGAGCCTAGCAACCGTGATTCATATGTTCCTCTTTCAGAGCTGGGCTGATTTAACTCTCTCCATCTGGGAATGTTTTTCAAGGTCAAACTAGAAATTTAAACCAAGACCTCAAACTTTCAATTTATTTTTCATAATCATGGTATTTATATGGTGGCAACATACAGATACTGTCATAGCAGCTGCTAGTTACATTAATTCTATTAACATCATGAAGAAAAATGACTTCGTTTACCTCCACGTTAAACCTCTGAAGACTGTAACCTCCAGAATTCATTTCTTTCAAATGTAACCCAGCTCCACTTTTAAAAGAAGTAAATTCCAATGATATATTCCTGTACACTTCCCCAAGAACAGTACAAGCACGTGCCACAGATACTTCTGAGATCTGAACTGCATTACTTGCTGACTATGTAATAAGGAAAATGCTTTTCACGTGGAAAAGGCCAATTCAGCATATTTCTAATAAAAAAGGAAAGACAACAATAGCATAGGACCTGACATTCCCTACCACCATGTAACGAGGGACATGTCTGCTCTGAGCTGCCATTTCCTCTTCCAGTAAGACATGCAGAAGCAGGAGTCAGCAGGTAACTTCTTGGTGCTTTCAGTATTCCCCTCTGGGACAGTCACACTCATGGTCACTAAAAGTGTCTCTATACTTTCAGTTCTGCTACTGAATGCCACAGACAACAGAATAAAACAGGCTGCAAACACGCAGTGAGATAACAGGTTGTCAGTTTGCATTTATTGAGTCGTTAGAATTGGTGAATGCAGTGACTAGCACAGCTCTACTGCATATTCTTTTATTGTTTTTTCTTTCCTTTACCTCCCAAATTTACCCAGTTTCCTATAAGTCTTGTTCCTTTGTAGTCTGGGACTGTTGTGCCGTGCATCTATCCTGGCGTCTAATAAGACAACATCCTTTCTAGAATTATCACAAAACATCAGAGAAAGGTGAGGTTAAAACCTTAAGAGGAAGGCAGTACAGGCAGCCCAAGTCCCGGCTGTTCTCAGAGACCAGATGCCAGTTTCCTATTTTGCAGAAGTCTGCTCACCACAGTCAAGAAAACAAGGAGTGAAAAATGAAACAGAGGAAGAGAAACCAAAAGCAGTGAAGACAGAAACGAAAGGGCAGAGAATAAACTCTATTAGAGAAATGGTCGAAGAACAGAAAGCTCAATGGAAAAACAAGAGTGACTAGAAACCATAAAAGTACAGCATAAGTATTTTCCAGAATGAAAACTACTAACATTCAGTTCTTCCCATCCCCAGCATGAACATCTGCTTAGTAATGCGACTTTTCAGAAGTCTGGGTCTGATTTATCACAAGTACATATGTACTGCTTCCGATGTAGCACATCTTGACAGTGGACATTTCCCATGTTGATGCTCAAGGGGAACAGCAGAACCTTTTGACTGCAAAGACCTCCACAGCACAGCACAACATGCTCCAACCCAGTTATACTTCCAAAATGTTTTTAATCAGCTACAGTTAATATTAGATGCATCCCCATTAAAACGCACTGTGCTTGATTACTAACTCTGCACTCATAGCAAGTGTAACTTCCTACTATCTTTACAACTCCCCAACCACAGAATTTGCTTTCTTTGTACTGGGGCCCGAGCCAAATCCACCCTGAGTAAATGTACTAACTCTCCCCAAACCACTAGGGTTTCCAGTAAGATGTCAGGAAATTGTTTCAGAGCTATAGTGTACAGAAATGGCAAATATATCCCATTATTTTGAAATGTTGCCAAATCTGAGTTATTTGAACTACTGACTTCATGGACAAAAACTTTTAAGTTCAAATAGTGTACGCAAAAGCTATCTAGAGTACAATTATTCCATGCTTGTTGTGTTTTCTCTTCTTGTTAGAATAGAATCAGTCCTGAACATGCCATAGTGAAAATGATGTTAGCACATCTTGTTTTAACAGTAGATCTTCTCTAAAGGCTTTTATTAGAGCTTTTCTGTAGGTTAATGCAATCCTTCACTAATGTCTGAAAGAATGTCAAAAAGGGAAGAAAAAATAATAGCGAAATCATTTTTTGGCAGGGAGATTCAGGCACAGGCGCAGCACCCTGACACTAGTTGTCATCTTGAAGGAAGAAAGTTATGGTGTCACCTCCCTTAATTTTCTTATGACTCCATTGCTACATTCTCATCTACCAGCAATAAAATATTTCTATTGTTTTATTCTTTACAGGAGAACAAGAATGTCGTATTAATACCTGAAAGCAAACAAAACTTCCCAAATGACTACTTTGAAAAGCTTGTGACTTGAGGAATGAGGCACGAGGAGGGAGAAGGCAGGCAACCAGCTCAGCATTTAGGATCACATCAATCAGGCAGGGCTGAACGAGGCCGAGCTCGGTTAAAACCAGACCAACAGCCTGTAGTCTGTCCCAAGAGCCAAAATTCTGCCAAAAAGTCCTCACATCAGGAGTCCAGCAGGTTCTGTTGGTGGCATCAGTTGTCAATAAGTATTTTCAGGTACAAATTGGATACTGGATGTAAAGCTGCTGGGCTGCGAGCTTTCTGCTCCAACGGCACTACAAGAGATCACCCTCCTGCCTAGATGCACCCACAAATCAACTGCAGTGGTGCAGGGAGCTGTCTTAACTAAAGCTCCCATCAATTCACAGGTCATATAGCCCCCTTATTTTAACTGATATGAAAGTAAAAACAAAAAAAAAAAACCCATGATCTAAGTTAGCATCTCAAAATACACCTTCCCTGAACACATTTAATTTTCCACAACTCCAATATTATTTTCCAAACAATATTTTTCCAAATTGTTTCTAGAAACGGACCATACTGCTTATCAATCCCAAACATGCATCCTTTTCTATACTTATCACTGTTAAAATGAAATTTAACCACTGGTAATTTTTTTACGTGCCAGATAATAATTAAAAAAGAGTATTCCTAAGGAGATAGCATGAACAAAACAAATACAGTGGCATAATATTCAGAGTGTTTAGTGACCACAAAGCTTAAAATACAAGAAGGGATTCTAGTAGAACCTGCATGTTTGGGGTTTTTTTGCAGAATTCCAAGTAATATACTCTAATCGAACAGAAATATTTCATGAACTACGTGTGCAGGTACAACAAATTTGTGCTTGCGAAGAATATATGCATAATCAAACAAACTTAGAACTATCGCATTTACAGAAACACCTTTAAAAGCAAAACCATGCCCTGCACAATGCATACACATGCTGCCTCAGATACAAAAGAATGTTTTAACACAAAACAAGGCTCAACAGACATTCCCACTCTACACCCCCAAAGCTAAAAGCCAAAAGACACTCAAGCTGTTTCACCTAAGCTCAAAGGGAAGCATTGCTACCACAGTACTTTCTGCAGGGTTACCTGTCTTTGAAATTCACTGCCAACTGTGCCCTGTACATTCTTAAGTAGCTTACATTTTTTGCACACACAGCTTTTAAAGCGCAGCTATTTGAGGAGACATTTGACAGACATCGCTCTTCTTGGGCTCTGAGCACGAGTGTATGAACTTTGTTTCGCCACGCAGTTACTGATTGATAGGATGAAGGAAGGAACAGCTGAAGCCTTGATTAAATGTTTTTATTGCATTTACCACTTTGGCAAATGTAGCAATCACATATAATTTTATTAAAGTCCTAAGAATACCCAAACCTCAAAGTTTTGGCTCAGAGAAGTGATTTCACTTCAAGACCAAAACAACGCACAATCTACTTTAACCATGCACAGCAGTTGCATTACTAGATTTGATCAGCTGTAGATCTTTACCGGGATGACTATGCTTTATCTCTAAAAGCACAGTCCTCTCCCTCCAGTCTCCTTTTTTGAATGCAAGATAGTCTGTTTTTCCAAAGGAATGCAAGCTACAGTTCTGCAAGGATAAATTAACAAATGGGTTTTTATATTGCTTCCTCACATTTAAGACAGAATTTTGCACCATGAAAAGTGAACGGTCACAGACAACATACCTTTGCCCACTCTCGCTTTCCATGCACTCAGCCATACCCCACTGCCAAAGGTCCACACCCTGGACCAGCCCTCTGCCTCCAGCAAAAAGCCTCTGCTGCATCCTGTGGGCAGCACGACTCCCGTGCGCAGAACCAAGCAGCAAGTCCAAACACCAGCCAGCCCTTCTGCAAGGTTATCAGCACCTGACCACTGCAGCTCTCCCTGCAGCCTTTCCTCTCACTGAGGATGCAGAACACAACACTGACAGTTGCTGCCTTCTCCGAGATCGAATGGTCTTGGGGAATTTCTATAGCATGCCTACTGATAAAAAACAGAGCAGCGATCACCAACAGTGTGTCATGCACACACACCTGCAGCCTAGCGTGCAGCTGGGGGTTCTAATTTTAGGCTGCCAAGATTTGAATGTTCCTGAAATTACATATAAAACACATAATAAAGCAGACATCCAAGTTTTAGTTAAATTCTTTGTATATGAATTCAGCTACACACAATCTTCTAGAAGTCTAACACAAAACATATGTCAAATGGTTCAATCTGAACTTCAAACTGTTACACAGTTTTTTCCAAGTTTATCCTACAGAATAATAAAAAACTTTCAGTGAGCGAGCTTACAGCAGGTTGTCTTCAAAAAGACAGATTAATAAAATTTGCAGTGAAATACAAGCCCCATATTTAAAGCTTTTCAGCAGATTACTCTCCCTACACACTGTACTGTTGTATTAGGTTTCCATCAGCAACTTGGATGAAGTTGGTCATTTGCAAAAACTACTCCATGTACTCATTAATTAGTGGAGGATATTTAAAATTTCTCCAGTCAATTTGTATATTACATAAAGGCTGAATATATAATTTGTCATCACTCTCCATAGAATGAATCTTCACTGAAAGTCATACATTATTTTTAGGTGACATGATCTCACTGTGTCATTGCTATATTTTAGGGAAGCCAACAAATTATTATTTATGTTTCTGCGGCAAAAAATAATAAATAAATTGTTACAAATCTAATCCCAAAATTACTTTAGGGACTCTCAGCACTCAGCTTAATTCTGCAATTGCGAGACAAAACTTGAACAGAATTCCGGAAATAAAGAAAGTTTACACAGTAATACTAATAGCAGGTGCAATTTTATATGAAAGGGTACACAGAAACACTTCACTTACTATGCAGAAAAGTAGTGTCTTTTATGTGGAAAAAAGAGCTCTGGCCAAGCAATTAGCCACAGGCCTAGTCTCAATTAAAATTAACTCTATCACAGAGAGAATAGTCTAAATTACATCTTAAGTCACATACCTCAAAGCACGCTACTGTTATTAACTGTTTTTACATCAACATTTTTTCTCCTCTTTTATATATAGCACTCTGTGTACTTTGCAGCAGCTGCACTCTTGTAGTAAGAAAAAGGAAGTTTGTTTTATTTAAATCTAGACTTACAGTTTACATTAAACTGCTCACCGCAGCAGAAGTATTTTGATGCATTATGACTGCAAACTGTGAACGCAGCCCAAGTATCTAAGCATGCTTTTGAAGAAAAAAAAAAATGTCATGTGTGGCCCAGTAGAAGTTTTTGCAATCTTTCCCCATGTAACTGCCCCGTCGCACCAAAGCAATGCAGATCTTGGCTCTCAGTAACCGAGGAAGCAGAGCAGTAACAAACCTTCACATAAAGATTTATGCGTGCTCTTACTAATTAAAAACTGTATGAGTAAAGCACAGCCACAACTATATCTTTTGAGATAAGAAAATAACAGTGAAGCATACAGCAATATTTAAAAAAGGATGTCAAAGTGGCAACAAACACCAGAGGCAGTATAACCTTTAAAAATCTAAAGATTTTCAAACCAGTAGAAGCAAGAACTAGAGACAGTTACGCATCTTGTGCGTGACGGTGTTACTGCAGCCTTCATGTTAAAAACAAAACAGCCAAGACATTATTCTCCCTGCCACACTGCACACGCGCTGTGCTCGCTGGTGAACCTGTTCCACCCCCGTTCCCTGCTGACCACAGCCAGCCCGACCTGCTGTGTGACAGCAGCACAGCACTGCTCGTGAACTGTGCAAAGACAATGCCGCTTTTCACAGGGAATTCTGCGCGCGTTTTGCATCGTGCACTCGATACGTGAGGCAGCAAATCAACACGTAGAAAAAAAATTAAGAAAAATAATACGGATGACCTGTCAACTGAATTCTATTTCAGTATTTTCTTTTATTAGGCAACCTAATTACCTAACACTACCCCGCCCTGCCACTCCCATTCTTCATACACTTGTACGTCCACTTCAAAAATAAGACTGTTTCAATCACATAGCTATAAGGAAACCGATGCCTGTCGTTTTCGGAATGCCAATCTGCATTTCTGCATCCCTCCCAGTTTGGCAAGCACTATTGGTCCTTCATTAAAATTTACTTCCTTTGCTCCACACATTTCCTAACAGTTAATTTGATACGATGTTAAAAAATATGTATGCAAGTTGCATATTTATGCATACTTATATGCAACAGGCATATAAATGTTCCATAGCCAAAACAACTCACAGTACTTTGATACTTAATAGGATTAAAAGATGAAGTGGAAAATAAAACAATGTTTTTGTTGTTATAGTAAAGAGAGCTAACCTACTTCTCATAGATTCAGGCACACAGGTAGTTGACACTTATTTTAAACTTCGACACTCCATGTTTCTAAATACAGATGACTGAATATTTCAATAACCTAGCCGAGCAACCAGTAAACCTCAAGTCCTTACTTCACACAGCTGGTATATCAGAAAAAGAAAAGAATTTACTCAGCTACATAACATACGGATCTGGTGGCTTCGGTTCAACTCACGCTTTTGACAGACACTTCTGAGGCTACTTTTGTCCTCTGGTCCCACTGTTGCTGGCAGTCAGTCCTCCAGGAAGAAGGGGGATGGGTACATATGAAGGGGCCCAAATACACAGGGGGAAAAAGAAAGGAATTCTTCTCCCTTTTGTAGGTCAAAAAGGGAAAGTGTTCTACTCTAGTGGGGGGAAAAAAAAAATAAAGGACTGAATGGGAACACCAAGTTTAGTATTTGGACATCTCTTGTTAAGAAGGCCATAAGAATAAGCCTGATTACACAAGCAGTAAGCCAGAGAAAGTCATCGCTGTGCAGATGTAGCAGATCAGCCATACTGAGCGGAGGCAGGCGAGCAGAGCCCCGCAGACCCCATCACCCACTGAGTGTGAGCATCTGGGCACCTCGTGGTACAGAGCCCATCTGCAAAGGCACAGCAGAGGAGGCATGGGAGACATGTGGAGTCAGCACTGAGAGGCACAGCGAAGAACATACAGAGTCAGTACTGAAAAAAGACGCAGGAAAGAACGCTGCAGAGCCCTGGTTAACTGCCAAAGAGATGACATAGAATGACAACAGCTAATAACATGAAAAAGATAACAGCAAATAGAGAGGTGAAGAGGATTCTTTGATACCATAACAAATTTGTAGAGTTTACCAGCCTCCACCACACTGAACACAGACGCAGCCACCTTCCTAAAGAACTGCTGCAAACGTCTTTGGGACAAGGAAACCTTCCTTTGCGACAGCAGCAGGTTCTCTGCCTGGCACAGCACTCACACGCATGCAGTTCAGGGCTGGGGCTGAGGTCCCAGCTGCAGCGCCCAGCTGCCCCGGGTTACCCAGGGCAGGCAGGGAGCCAAAGCCACAGCCGCCGAACTTGTTCAGCCAGTCTGCCCAGAGCCAGCCCACAACACGCTTGGAAATCGCTCAACAGCTTTTGCTTCCAGCAGCCATGTGCAGCACTTGGGGGAGATGCCACAGGATCCCACGGCAGGGCACTGCAGGGCCACCACGGACACCCACAGGGCAGCTCTGCAGCCTCGAGAAGGTGCACAGAGTGGCACGGCCCAGTTCTTCACCTCACAGCGCTGGGAGCAGGAGCACAGCACAGAACTTTGCCATTAAACAAGAAGCAAAGCTTATGGTCTTGCGCCTTACCATCAGGCCTTCCCACTCCACATGCAGGAGCACCGCCCGGCCCCGCTGCGGCCTGGGCCCACCTCGCAGCACTCAGACTTTGCATGGCTGCGGCCCTGCCACCGAGGGCAGCGTGGCTCCCGCTGCTCCTTCTCAGCCCCAGACGAGCACAGCGACAGCACGCTCTCTAGATTTTACTCTCGTCTCCTGTGCTCTACCTACTCCGCAGATAAAAATAGCTCTCTTATCTCCAAGGCTATCAAGCCAACGCTTCAGATCATTACGTTCAGGCCTCAAGAACAACTGAAGAGGCTCACAAGCTTTATTCCAGCAAACAACACAGAGGGCCGTGCCCCTGCTTTTTGGGGCATAAACTGACAGCCTTGCAGAACTGGAGGGACATTTCCCAGTGCCCGAGTACCAGGGAGAACAGGATGACTGCTGTCTCTCTCAGCAGAGCTGAACACACACAACAAACACAGAGCATATATTATAGAAAACAAATTAGCTAAGAAAGCATCCTAAAAACCAGAATTCCTTACAAACCAAAGACCAACAAAGCCTTCTAAACCACCACACACTGTGTCTGACTACTGGAAACAATTTTCACTCAATTGACATATCCATTAAAAATAAAGCCAGTTAACCCAAATCTTTGCAGAACTTGAGGCTTCTGGATAGTCCAGACCACTGCAGATTTGTTTAGAAGTACAGTTTGGTATGGTTCACATTAATGTATACTCTATAGACAACACTTTTTTTTTTTTTTTTTCCTTTTGGCATCATTTGCAACATCCTTCCATTAAGAGAAACATAGGTGACAACTCCTGCTCAGCAGGGTAACATAGATGCATATGGTATTTCCTCCAGCTCAAAGTGTTACTGGGAATCACCTCAAGAATTCCAGTCAGAGAAGCTTTTCAATTCTAGTACCTAGTTTTCTGTCATAGCTAATTACTGAAAATAAATTATAAAAATGAGGTAATAATTGCCAATACATTAAGTAATACAAACTATTACTTGCTGTTTACATTTAACAATACACTTACATACTACAACTGATCCTGCTTTCTACTGCAGTTATTCACTGATATAATATCTCTAACACTCTTAAAGATAAACAAGACACAAGATCTATTATGTGATAAAACCATGGAGGTAGTCAAGGAAAAATGTAGATCAGATTCAGTCTGACAAGATACATAATCAAGTATGTCCCAGTGGATTTCAGATTAACTAGACAAAACATGTGCTAGAATTTTTTTTTATTTATATAATTAAATATAATATATTAATATATTATTATATATTAAAAATATATAATTTTTATTTTGGAAAACAACTAAGATGGAATACGACCATTATTTCACAAATGGTTCATTCAGCAGAGATGGAGGGGCTGCTTCACGCAGCATTGCTGAGAGGAAATAAAAGATTACAGACCACACCCCAGGTGTAAACTGGTATAGATTTTGTTCTGTATTTTAGCCTGAAACGATAGCCAGAGGGTAGCATTTAGGCTACATGCACCTTGACAAAGCAATGGCTACAATATCTAGGGATTGACAATTAAAATGTTTGCATAGCAAAGTACTTCTCTGCTGGTTGTTTGATCACAAAGTTCTAGCGAATGTGGCTATCTTACAAATGCAAACCGTCTCACCCTCAGTGCCCAATAACCCAATCCTGCATGCTTGCTCCAGTCATAAGCAAAAGCTTTGTTGACTTCAGTGGCTCATGACAAGACCTCATATCCCCAGATGCCCCTTCATCAACGCACAGAACTCCAGTTTTCCCACTGACAACAAATACTAGGCAGTTCATGCAGTCAATGAAAAAAACCCTGTACACATAAAACTGAATTTATGACGGGTTAAGTATAATAGAATTTGACATTAAAGGAAAACAAACACCCAATTTACTGTGTATTCAGTATGCTATTTACTTTTCAAATTTAACTCAATAAAGCTTCTAAACTTCACTTTAGATTTTCAGGCAGTCATATCAACGTCAAACAGTCCAACAAACTTTTTTGCAAATAAAACTGTATGAGATCTCGACGTAAGAGAAAGTTCACACGACAGATTTACAATCTCACAGTCGCTCCCTACGGGATTTGAGCACTTCAGCTGTTTTGTATACATTCTTTCCTACACTGTCACTTAAGAACACTGCATTTCCTATTACACTACAAACGTAGCTGATGAGAGGTACAAGTAAAGTCCTGCTTATCCAGAGAAAAGCAGATCAAGAGTACTGCGTAAGTTTTCTGACAGTTATAATCCCAGCAGAAGGGAAGGGAGGCATTATGAATTATCCCTTTCACCTCCTATTATCAGTGAAGTTTGTCTATTAGCTACTCTGAAGCTATCAACATTTGAAATCAGGGCAGGAGTGAGCTTGTAAATAAATGATCTTTCTCATGGGAAAACAGGTTACCACTAAACAGCTTATTCCACAGAGGCTGACAAGTAGAGTTTACACACAAATAACTAAGTCTTTGAGTACCATCTACTCGAGCCAAATAGAATATTTACCATCAAAGCAACTGCTTCCAAAGCTAGCAATCGTAACTCCAACTAACATGGGGGAAGCTGTTCATGCATTTTGCTTTGATGAAGTCATATCCTGTAGAATCTGGGGTTCCCTGACTTACAACAAGAAACAGTTTAAGAGCCACTGTGTCACCTGTCCTGGTTCACAACACCACAAGCAGGAGTAGCTTTTGATTATAGAAGGCTTTCTAGCAACAGGAACACTGACTACAATAAATTCCTCTCCTTCCATGACAACTGCTTTTACATTCATGTTACTCTTCTCCATTAGACTTTGAATTCTCTTTACCAGGCTTCAATGCTGCTAAAACCAAAGTATCTCTGTAATGCACTCCAACAATATCTAGGAAATAACGTTGAGTACCATGTATATTTCCACAGTGGTGATTTTCTTTGTTAAAAGGGAAGATAAGCAATTTCTAGACATCTTACAGGCAATTTAGAATACTTGATTACAAACTAAATATTAGCATGATTTGTGAAAGACAACATCTTTCCTGTATAATAAGTGGTGAGATCACACGTAACACCAGCTGGCACTTAGCCGTTATTGCCATCAGCTAGGCATAGCGCAAAGAGGTACAAGAACTGTGGGTATTTCCTTTTCTAGATCCAGTTCAATGAAAGAAACAGCTTTTACAATAGTTTTGGAGAGAGCAACCTGCATCCTCTTAACCCCATTTATTTACAAGTAGCCTTCACTAAGCCTTTGTGTCTTTCCTGCTCTACTTGGACCACAGCGCTGAGTTACCAGCTCACGGGAAAACTGTATTTCTGTATGATGCTTACTGCATCCATCTTCTCTCACTGAATGCTTGTTGTTAAGCATAGAACAGAAACTATAGAAAAAGCGATGTTTAATCAATTATTAAGACATCACCTCTTCTGTATTCTGCATAGGAATAACCTAGCTATTCATACATACCTCCCTAAACAAGCGTTAGGTAACAGTGAATTCTTGACTGTTATGTATGTGCATAAACAGCTATTTCAAAGGTTCTTTTAAAAAATTCTTCCTTCTTCACATATTAACAGATAGATTCAGGCAGTTTTGGAGCTGCAGATCTAGTGAGAGTCTCCTAGGCACTGCAATAACAGACTAATACTATGGTAATATCTAAAACCTGCAAAGTATCTTTACAGCATTCTATTTTTAACATGTGACTCATCTCACCAGAAATAATCAAATATTGTAAACAGAACTTGGATTTAAGTGAAAAAATAACGAGAAAGAAAACCTGGGCCAGACACCGCAGATAATCACGGAAGGAGCAACTTTTCAAATTCCCTATTTCTCAAGCTCTCTCATAAAATCTCTACAATTTTCTTAAAAAGTTCAGAGGACTTTCAAAATTTCCTTCTAATTGTTTTACAGTAACCACTCCACAAATCCTTGCAATGCTTTCTGTAAATAGTCAATTAAAATGCAATGAAACAAAGAGGAGATTTATCTGATTACAGTCTGAGCATAGCTACACAGAATGTCAAAAAAGAAGCACCACACATTGTGCTGCTACCTTAAAATATTTATTTCAGTCTATTAAAAATTCTCAGTGTATTTTCAGGCAGTCAAGGACTACAGAACACTGTGAGCATCTTTGACATGATCTAACACAACAAAAACCAACTCAGTAAGGCACCTCCTAAGGCTGAATAAAAAACAAATTTAATTTTGAAATAAGATGCTGTCTCTCACTTGTATTTACAACTTAATATTGGAACAGAAGTTTCTCCATGCTTTAATTATTTATTAAACCTGCCACTGGGAAAATTCTAGACCTTGGGTCTATGTGATAATGATGCTTCTAATCAATCCTTTTGTCCCAGTCCTGGATTTCACTGCTCAACCCTTCCCAGCACAGGCTCAAGAAGAACACCAGCTCATGGCAGAGCTCTCAGGAACTTCTCAGTACTCTCACAGCTCTGGTAACTCCCATTAATAACAATTAATGCAATCAAATCCCAAAGCTTCTGCTGTCTGCTGAATACCCTAGAGGTTCATGGAGTCTCTCTTTTTTAATTTTCTTCCTCCCCCTCTTCTCTTTTCTTCCTTCCCAGGACATATTAACTGTTCAAGACCAGAAGTTCAACTGCTATCAAGTGACATAACACTGAACAGAATTTGTTCCCACCTGCTCTCCTGATAGATCCCTACGGTAACAAATTCTTCCAGATTGTCTTCTGAGGGCACCTACCAAAAACACGATCTACATTCTCACAGAAAATTCAGCACTTGCTTTATTAGGACCAATAGAGTCTAAAAACCTGTAAGAGTGGTAACATACAACAAGACTCACGCTACACAGCCAACATAAACTCTGATCTGTGGTACCTCCCAGCACATCTGACGCATCAGGGACCATAGCTGAACTAACCTCAGCCTGTGATGAATTGTCTTCTTGGTATCTCCCTCCGAAACCACCGATTGGACCAGGTCACCTGAAATAACTCAGCCATACACACAGAGCAATCAGACTTCCCAAGGCACCTTATAACCTCTGAGTACAAACAGTTAAAGCACTCACAGACTTTATAGATGCTATAAGGGTGACAAAGACCTCTTTTTAGCCAAGATTGAACAGTCTTTCATTGACAGCTGATCAAATTCAGCTCATGACCTGAGTTACAAATGCTGTCCTCCTCCTCCTCTAGTTTGTTGCCAGTTATCTATAAACTGGTGGGAGAACTAGTGAAGCACTTGATGTAGGCAGCACCAAGGGATTCACAACTCAAAGAATGTTAAAAATAATTTAAGAAATAAGGCTGTATGTGTAACAGAAAGAATAAGATGCTTAAGCTCTAGCAAGACAACCCAAGACTTCAGCATGCACTAGATACACTATTAAAAACACAAACACTCAAACAATTTTAAATTAGAATCATAGAATAGAGTCATAGAATCTTTTGAGTTGAAGAGATCTTTAAAGGTCATCTAGTCCAACTCCTCTGCAAAGAACAGGGAAATCTACAGCTCAGTCAGGTGCTCAGAGACCCATCCAGCCTGACCTTGGGTGCCTCCAAGCACAAAGCTTCTACCACTTCTCTGGGCACGCTGTACCAGTGCTTCACCACCCTTAACATAAAAATCTTCCTCTTTATGTCCAATCCAAAATTTTCCACCTTTAGTTTGAAACTATTTCCCAGGTCCTATCAAGTTGTCCAACCAAATCTCTCTCCTGTTCACCCTGGCTTTATTTTCTACTCTGAGATGCTATTGTTTCCATAGTATTTTTATTATTAGACATATTTCAAGATTATTTTATGGGTCAATATAATAATCTAATAAACACCAAACACTTCAAAAGAGTTGCACACATTAATAAATACTACAGCAAATGTAATGATTACATCTTTCCTAAGAGCATATAGATTCTCTGTCTCTCTCACTAATACAGCTTTGTGGGTTTTGGTTTATTTCTTTGGGGGGGTGGGGGATCTAAAACAACATACAGGATAGTTGGTGGCAAGTGGGAATTTAGCAAGGGAATGGGCTATTGGGGATTGCTGGTTGATTTGGAGTCCTGGGGGCTGTGGGAAGGGCAGGCCTCCAGTCCCAGTGCCTGGCTTTAAGTCACGTTATTTCTACTCAAAGTTCTCCCAGTCTGCAGATGAAATGAGCCAACCTGTTGTCAAAGTTTGCAAGAAGTTAAAGCTTGTTCTGTTGGAGCCTGTCAAAGTTACCGTGAACAAACTCTATGCTTGCAACCACAGTTTCATTTGGAGATCATCTTCACAAAAACAATGGCTTAGAAAACTTTCTCAAAGCAAACCAAATTCAACATTGGTTAGCAAGAATCTCCTGAAAAAAATGATTGTGTTTGCTGAAACGTTTCAAATTCTTATTACAAAGTTTAACACTAACAATCATTTTCTTCAAGTGGGAAAGTATCAAGACGTCTACTGCATCTCTAACGTGAACTAAGCATACGTGAGCACAATGTAAGCATTTGATGGCACACACTGCAAGTATCACACAAGCAAGTCTGAAAGATACGTCATCAAAGTCTCATTTTAAAATGTAAGAAGAATAGATGAAGACTAGGTTTTCTGCTTCACTGTTTTAGAATGCTTTTGCAGATTATAACACAACATGCTGAAGTTTCTTCACTACAGCAAACGGTGTGGCAAGGGAATCACACCTTGAGCTGGTTCACAAATAGCAAGTAATTAAGTGACTGTATGAGCTATGATTCTGTTCTATGAACTACTCACAAAAATAACTGCAGTACAAACGCTTCTAACGTGGACTTAAATTGATAGTACCATTTGTCACAAAAAGATTTTGGCGTACAAAGAAAGATTTAAAGGGTACTTTAAAATAAGACTTTTCCCCATAATGAAGGATGCCCATTTCTCAGCTTGATCTGTTGGGGATTTTCCACACCCAAAGCGAGCCAAGTGCTTTGGGCTCGTACCATATTCCTGTGGTTCTAATTTCTACATCAGAGCTCAGCATGGACTCTTACTGCCTCAGAAAGCAACATGCGGGAAAGCATCCAGCAAGCTTCTCACTTTGGTGAAGGGCTTCGAGGATCCCAGCAGGAAAGACTGTACATTATGGATTAGCAGAACAGAAAGCATATAAGAGCAGTGAAAAAGAAACAGGGATATGCAAGAGGAACACTGAGAGTTTGGAATGCCACAATTTCTAGTTGTTGCTTTGATGGGAGCTTGGGTATGTCAAGGAGGGTTAGATGCAGGAAAAATATTTGTGACTATGAACTAATTTTAGTTTCCTGATCCCTGCATAGAACTGGCATCCCTGACAGGTATTAAGGACTCATCAGGCTTCACAACAGCCAGCATGCTGAGAGAGAAGCTGCCTGATCAGCAAATAGGAAATTCCAGTAACAAATGTGCCCCTAAAATCCTGCATCTCTTCAAAGCTTGCAGATGTTGTTCTGGAATTACACAGTTATGTCCTTCATTTCTTTAAAAGAATAACAGGCATCGTTCTTTTCCTTTAAGGCATAACAAAAGGAGAAGCTGGTAACCTTAACCCTCTTTTTAGTACAGCCTTACGACAATGAGAACACTCACTCTTCATTCAGGAGACCTGTACTCTGCTGTCTAAAAGCCTGACACTCATTTCCCACCATCAGGCAGAGCGATGCTGAAGCTAATTCCCAACAGAAGACTGGGAGCAAAGAAAGAGCATGTGGGAAAAGAAGCAACTATAATTCAGTGGGTCCACAGGCTGGTGGGAACCTGACCTGAAAGTTGACAATTGTTAAATAAAGGAAACAGCTCTTGGTTTTGAACCCAGTTCAAATAAGTGGACTGTAAAGTCATGTTCCCTTCTTCTCTCCCTCTCCAGGACACGAATATTTAATACCTTTATGCAAACTGGAAGAGTTGCAATACAAGGTTAAATTAACCCAAATAACCTTGAAATACTTTGTCAAGTTGGGCCTCTGACTCAACTCCCAATCTGAGGTGGAAGAACTTTCACTACACAATGAGTTGTGTATTTAACCGTATTTAAATACTGTGTAGTATGACAAAAATCTTGAGGTATTAAATTCAATCAAGTCAATTCTAATTTGTTTTGTATTTTCCAGGTTAAAGTCCATTGTTCAGGCAGTCCAATTGCTTAATAAACATTTGCTTCTCAGTTTTCAATACAAAATTCTTCCTGGGTAAAGGAATCATTTACAGTGTTCTCAAAACTTGATTTCATTAACACAATACATACACATGCTGGTGTGTTTTGCTGATCCCCATGTCCTTTCAGTGCAAATCTAATTAGTACAACTTTATCTTTTGCTCTGCTTTGTAGGCGGAGTTCCCTTCAGACCAATTATAGGTGTATGCCAAGTCAGTGTCTCATTCACTTGTCATGATAGCATCAAAATAAAAAGATACTTGGAAGTCTGATATAGCAACTAAGGTTCAGTTTGAATTCTTGAAGGCTTTTTTTTGTTTGTTTGTTTGTTTTTTTCCCCATGAGCTTCCTTCAAACCATAATCCTACAAGTCGTTCTCATGGTTGAATTCAGAGGAGAGAAGCTGTGTCTCAGCGGTCAGTCTACACAAAGAACAGTTTCATGATCTCTTTACGGAGGGGAAATAAAAAAACAAACCCTAAGATTATTCATCACCCTGCCAGCTAATCTTTGAAATCTGGAAACCTTAGATGCTTCTATTTTAAGGGGCAGAAATTAGAAAGAATGTTTTAAAATCCTTATTAGCAAAATCTTTACAAGGATAACGCGTTCTTATTGTTATAAAGGCTGTTTTAGCAGTTAAATGATTTGCTTACTCTGAAAAATAAATGAAATATTCAACACAAATATTAGACTGGAACTCAGCAATGAAGTAATGAAACATTTTCTTCATATACCGAAGAACTTATAGACACATTTGAGAGATGGCAAAACGGGTTTGAATATCGCAGCATGGCATTCTATTGCATCTCCCTTACAGCCCAGTGCTCACTGAATCTGGTCCTATAAATCATTCCTTTTTCCTAAATTTTAGCAACAATAGGAATAATAAATAGACATCTCGATTCAGCCTCACTATAGATCACTCCCCCCCAACTTTACTAAGTGTGCCAACGTGCTTCAAGTCTTCTTTGCTGTTTGCAGCTCCAAAGCAGAAGTGCTGAATCAGATCATCTCCTGAGGTCCCTGCAAGCCCTGTCTCTTCTGACTGTAAACAAAGTTTACAAACTCAGCCTTCCATTCCTAACAGCATCCAGTAAGTGACTCACGTCCAACTGATCTGGCATTTATTCTATGGCGTATACCTCTCACTAAGTCTGACAAAGTGAATCTGTGCTAACAACAATAAAGTTTTAGAATGTTTCTCTCCTATAAAGCAATTGCTAAGTTGGGAAGAAAAAAAAATCAAACAAACAAAAGAGAGCTAAACATCAGTATTCAGGCTTGTTACTGTTCTCCCACTGCCTGTCTCAAAGTTACCGGTAACCTATAGGTGTCACCTGTCATTTGGTTACAACTCCAAGCAGCGCTGCTGCCTTAGAAACCAACAGGGCCCTTCCTGAGCTTTTGCTAATCACAGGTGAAAGGTCACTCTCACTGAGCAGTGAGAAATAAACACAACTCGCTGACATGACAGGGGGAGCAGCGTCCGAGCACCAACACGGATTATGATCTGAATGCAAACGTCCTAGGCTCAAGAAGAGATCTTAGCAGCACTGGTCACGCAGCTTCCTATAGATTACTTAAGACCAGAGAAAATCCCACTAGAAACACAGTAAAGACAATACAATAAGTAACCTGCGCTTAACCTCCTAGATGTGATTAGATATTATTTAATGACAATGCTGATGGCATCGCCCACTGACAGGCCACAGGTCCCAAAGCGCAGCAGCTGGATGGAAGTGGAGTTTCCCATCTCCTTCCTGTGTGAGTCCTTCGGTACCTACTTCCAAGCAGGGAAACTCCTCCGGGTACTCTTCCCCACGAACCAATCGCACTCACCTTCTCGGCAGAGTCGCATCGCTTCTCGATTTTTCCCGTATTCCTTGAAACTTTCTTCTAGTGCAGTTCCTGAAACAGAAAGCGCCCGGAGCTCAGCGCACGCCCACCCGGCGCAGCCCCGGCTCCCGTCGCGGACCCTCTCGGGGGGCAGCCCCGTGCCCGGCAGGGGGAGCGGGGAGGAGGGGGCTGCCCACCTGCTGCCCTCGGCCCGGGCTGCGCTCGGGCTCCCCCAGAGATCGGGCCCCGGATTAGGGAGCGGGGGGGGGGGGGGGGGTCACCTCCTCCCAGGCCCTCCCACCGGCAGAAGGGCGGCTCGCGGGGGGGCCGGCCGTCCGCTCACCGTCGTTCCCGTGAAGTTTAGCAGCGTCGACCCAGTGGCTCCAGGGCTGCCCCAGCATCGCCTCGGGGCTGGGCAGGGACCTGCGCTCCCCGACGGCCGCCATTGCCGCTGCGGTGGCGGCGGGGCCGGCGCCGCTCCCGCCTCCTCCGCCTGCGCCTCCCTCGCCGTGCCGGGGCCGCCGCTGCCGCTGCCTGGCCGCCGCCGCTCTGCGCTGCTCCCTTCTGACGTCACCCGCGGCCCGCGCCGACATTCTTTCCGCTGCTACAATGTAACGAGAAAAGTCAGCGGGCGCTTAAGGTGGCGCCGCGCTTAAGGTGGCGCCGCGTCGCTGTCAGCCCCGCGCCCACCCCCCTCCTTCCCCGCCGGCTCTGCCTTTCCTCTCGGGAGCCTGCGAGCCCGGGGGCGGCTTCGACTCACCTCTGCGGCGGCCCGGGGGGCAGGAGCCGAGTGCCCATTATGTATGGGAGCGCTCCCTCCTCTTCACCGCCTAGGTGAGGCGCGTTTGGGCGTGTTTGTGTGTTTGCGCTAACAAAGCGGCGGGGGCCGGGCTACGCCGCCCGCCAAGCGCTCCCCGGCTCCATGGGCCGCCTTTCCCTCTCCGCAGCACGACCCGCGACCCTACAAAAACAACGGCCGCATCACAACCCCGCCCGGCCTCCCTCCCGCTGCCGTCCCGGGCCGAGGGGCGGGCACGGGGCTGGGCCGGGCTCCCCGCCCCGCCCCGCCGGGCCCTCCTTAAAGCCCGGCGGCGAGCGGCGGGGCAGCAACGCTTCGGGGGCGGAGGGCCGCGGGTGGCGGCCAGCGGCTCCGGCACGGGACCGGGCAGCGGCTCCCGCGCAGCCGTTACGGGCGATGCCGNGAGGGGCGGGCACGGGGCTGGGCCGGGCTCCCCGCCCCGCCCCGCCGGGCCCTCCTTAAAGCCCGGCGGCGAGCGGCGGGGCAGCGGCGAGGAGGAAAACGCGCCCCCGCCCCGGGACCTACGCTGTGCCGGGGGCGGCCCCGCGCCGGGGCAACGCTTCGGGGGCGGAGGGCCGCGGGTGGCGGCCAGCGGCTCCGGCACGGGACCGGGCAGCGGCTCCCGCGCAGCCGTTACGGGCGATGCCGGCGCGGGCCGTTTGAACGCGGCGATTTCCCCTTCCTTGCCCCGATTTGGTTTTCTGCGGTAACTTCCGCACTCGAGCACTGATGTTCCGGCTCACGGGGCTGCTGCCCGTGCCTTAAGCTCAGCGCTACAAGTGACAAGCGCTCGGCAAGTTCACTGAAACTGAAAGTATTTGAAAGACGCCTTCACGTCCCCGAACTGTTAATAACAAAGCTACCGAGTTCTCTAGTAAACTCATTCCAACCCCAGACTTTTCACTACGACATTCTCTTTCCAACCGACCGCTGTCTCATCGAGCTCTCGGGCCCGATCTGCGGAGATTTCTGCCTCAGCAGCGATACCCGCAGAGCCGCCCGCTCCGGGCCGGGCGCTGGCCAAAAAACCAAGCAGCAGAACTCAACGCTAAACAAAGCCCTTGGGGCTGCTCCGGCCCGGCCCCGCCACGCTTGGCTCATGTTCCACTGTCTTCTTGGTGGAAACACAGCCCCGAAAGCAAGGAACTTAAAAGCTATAGGTGTTCCTTTCCAAATTTAGGCACGTCAAAAATTGGTATGTTCAAGCACATCGGGCAGCCATCACACGGGGTAGGATGGGCTGCAGTTATAAGCACAGTTTCAGCGTTCCACCCCACTGATCATGTCTGTCACATTCAGGCTGTTCTGAATTCCGTCTGCAATGTTACAAGGTACAGTAAGGGAGATTTTTCTCCCCTCTTGATCACTCTAACTCCCTAAAAAAAGGCAACTTCAAAGGCAAACACCGTAAGATTTCGATAAAGATAGCCCAGTGAGTGCCACCACAGACAGGTGAAGCGGTGCATCAGCTTCTGGACCTGGGCCCTGATCCCTGGACGTTCAGTTAGATGTTTTTGTCCAACAGAATTCTTCTCAGAACGGTGGAATCTCTCTTCACTTTAGGTCCACATATGAGGACAAGGTGCTCAAGGGACCAGAGTTAAAAGATGACTAATGAACGGAAGGCGTTATCCCTTTATTAATTATCAAAGAGTGTATTTTATAATATAAATAACTACTTACACATAAAGCTACAAACATCAGTGGGAGATGTCAGTCAGGTGCTAAAGCAATCCTGAATTTCTGAACAGAAGTTCAACTAATTTTGTGCTGTAAAAGCCAGACAGGAAAAAAAAAAAATCAATTACTGATTCCTGTCAAGCTCAGTTCATCAGTGCTCCACAAATTCCCAGAGCTGAACTCAGACTCCAGCCATAGAACAAGGTGTGTTACAGACAGAGTTAGATTCTCGGTGTCAAATGTTCTGATTTCTATTACAAATTGCGTTCATATAACTCTCCTTTGTCCTGGAGAAGGCTGTCAGCCAGCTGTCCCTGCTGCAATTTGAAAGACTGATGGCAGGGTCCATGAAATTCACAAAGAATTTCACTATTATAATTTATTATCCATTGATCCTAAAGCAAACAGTGATGGGTGTCCATACAGAGCACAACGACACCTGCCTTTCAGCAACAACAGATTTTACACTGACATACTGAATTACTGTTCATACATCACAATTCCTTTCTTTAAATCTTACTGAAGTATGTGTGTCAAATTACATAAAAGTAGAATGGCTTAATTTGTCAAAGTTGCTTTTGATCAGCTAAGTACCTTAATGAGCTAATACATTGCCAGCTTTTCAGGCTCTAGCATGAGCACTCATCAAGTCACTCAGAAGTGCCTCTTGCTTTAAAAGTGCCGAACAGGTAAATATACACTATTTCATACATCTCCCACAACCTCTCTCTTGCTGGTTTTTTTTTTTTTTGCTCTTTCAAACCTGTTGTTGTGCTTTTTCCCTTCCCTCTTTCATAGCTTTTTTCCTATACATTCCCACTCCAGATCTAACTCTGTGGCCTGGCCTCAGGCTGTCCCTTAGTAAGCTTCCTTCCTCCAGTGATATTTTTCCCACTACGTCACGAATACATCAGTGTTCCAGCAGAGGGAGGAAAGAGGCAGCAGAAAGATGGGTTGATCAGTTCAGTGCACAGGACTGATTAGTCAGAGAGCAGGAATATTCTTTCCCACAAACTCAGTACGCTGAAGATGTCTCCGGGTTGTTTTTATTTTTAAGCACACAAGTTCAATGATCTTCAACTATTTCCAAAGCACTAAGCGTGGTTGTGCTGATGATTTTAGAGGAAAACAGGCAAAGCCCTGAAAATCCATGAAGTTAGAAGGTCAAAACTGCAAACATGTATATAAGCTGTATGCTTGGAACAGAGATGGCTATTAGGAATATGACACAGCCAGGTTGGGAGTACAGTCCCCCCTACAGTCCTCACAGCTCCCCGGGCAATCAGTGGAGAGCCAAGGATGCTTTTGAGATCACTTTGGTCCCTCCTGGTCCAAAACAGCTTTTGAAGAAGCCCTTCTCTTCCTGCTAACCATGAAGTTAAAGATGACCATGCACCTAAATTAGGAGCTTCTATGAGGTGTCCACAATTAAGAGCGATGAATCTGGTTGAGAACAGGCAGAACACTCCAGTAGAAGGAGCTGCCAAGAAGCCCATGCTCCTTTAAGAGAGCAAAAAGTTGTCCAGAAACATTGCCAATTCTAAGGGCTTAACTGAGGGAGCAGAACAGCCCAAGGAGTGACACTGGGACTGGGATTGTGACTGAACAACTGCACACATAGTGAAGAACTGAGAGAAAAAAAAATGTGGAGGAATAAGTTCAGCTCAAATAGAGAAAGTGGAGAAGGAAACGTGAGGCAGGAGAACAGCAGAAAGCAGCAGCGCATGCACGGAAGACAGCCAAGTAATGGGGGGAAGAGAAACAAACAAAAACACAACACGACCTGTAAAAGGAAAGAAAGAATGGAGTCAGGAGGAGGAAACAAAACACACAAAAAAGGGGATAACGCCGATTCAAAGCTCACCGAACAGATTCAACAACATATTAAACATATCTAATGCTACAACTAAATGTAGGCCTACAAACAGCAAACAACTGCTTCAAACTGCAGAGGAAGGCTACGTTGTGTCATGACACTGCAGGCATTTCCCCACATGCACTGACAGGTCTCATTCTTTCTCCAGGTGGTCCTGGAAAGCTGTTCAAACAGGGAACACCTCGCTCAGGTGTTCAGTTAGAATCTAAGAGACAACCTCCGTACCAGACCTGAGATGTGATCATTCTTACTTGGAATGGAAAAGGAAGGGTGAATCTGCAGCTGAACTCTTACGAACAGAAGTACAGCGTTACATTCATTGGTGACTTTCCACGACAAATGTGAAAGGATGCATGAATTAAAATGATGAAGGGGGAGACAGACAGAACCTATGAGGGTGTCATTTTGTCAGTACTCAGAAGAAAGAAAACAGCAAATTCACAGAAAAGAAGTGAGGGGCATCAGTGCACTGAAGGAAATCAGGTAAGTTAATTGTAACCAAAAGGTTTGAAGCGATCAAGAGGGGCTGAAAAACTAAGAAAAATATTATCTGCAAAGACTTGTTTGTAGATGAGATTCAGGCTGAAATGACAACTGGAGCAGGTGACACACTGAAGTGAAATCCCGACCCTCGTGTCAGCTCCTGTTGAGAGCAGTGGAACTGGGAGTGGATTTTGTGCATTTTAAAATAGGTCTTCACTATGAGGAGTAGAAGAATATAATTGGGCAAGTAGAAAGGCAAGAGATAAAAAGTTCATATAAATCAGCATGTCCAGGTGATGAGAGAACTATCCAGACATAACAAAACAGACCATTTCATTTGCGCTCCACTATAGGAAACATTAATACACGACTAAAATGCATTATGGTAATCTGTAGTTCACTCTCACCTCCAGTGAAATCAAGCGACTTTTCCCTTCACACACAGGACTGTGATCCCTCAGAATAATAATCACGAGCAGCACACAATAAAAAGTGCAACATCAAACCATGACAATCTATTATCCTTTTCCCACAGATCCTGGAAATAGTATAATTTTATTTATGACTAACACTTCAAAGGGAGCTGAAGATGCTCAGAAGCTTTGGAATAGAGCTATTTTAAATACTGGAAAGTGAAATTACTGTGGATGCCTGCTATAAACCACCTGTACCAGGGAGAAAAAAAAACAATATTGTTAAGATTAGAAGACTAACTTGAAGTATCTTTTTCTGAGAAGAATGAATCAAGGAATGGAGCCTAATAACTGTAAGCAAATCTGAGAATCCTGAGTTAGGATGAGAATGCAACTGATGCCCTCATGTGTTTATCTAAACTTCACAATGACTACACTGTTATATTAAAATAATGTAACATTTTAATACCCAGATGATAAATGTATGCCACTGCCACGTCTTATAAAACACACGGCATATGTCCTATAAAATGCTCTCAGCTCTTGCAGAGAATTTAACAGAGAAAATACAGACCAGCAACACAAAATTTTAAAATTTTAATTGTGAGTAGGTAAAACTACGCATTATACGTCAGGTTAATGATTTGGAAATCAAACTAATCTTTATTTATTTTAGATGTGGTATTGAACTCATCTTTTGAATTTGGAAATGTTAAAACAATCTTGGGAATCTGGCTACGCAGATGAACAATTTTAATCAAAGGAATAAGAAATGGGTATGACCTTACACACAGCTAATGTGATATTACAATTTAAAGCGATTACAACACACAGCTGCTCAGATTAACTGTAACAAAATATTTGGGCTGAATTTCCATTTGTTGAAATCAAAGCACTTAAGGGGAATACTTTGATATCAACAATCTTCAGACAGAACCTACCTACTAGGCAAGGTTTCAAAACCCTGACTGGTTTCTCGCCAGCTTGTCTATGGCTCCGTGGTAATCCACTGAGGCTGGAGACTCTGGGTCCATGCACAGCCCACACAACTCAAGAGCTCCCTGAGAGCACAAAGGAGCTGTCTGCCTCTGATGTGAATGCCCGAATCCTCACACCCTTAGAAGTTTGACATGCTGATTACCATCTCATCAAGATCCCGAGCACCCTGGCAGATGAAAATATTAATTTATACCATTCTTCACAAATTTCATTTCTGCGCGCTGACGCTGCCCACACCGACAATGTGTGTAGCATGTTAGCAACAAAAAAATCATACCAGTTGGACATGGACGGGTATATAGGCCTTGACAAGACATATCCATGGGTGCTAAGCATTAGCGCAGAAGGTCATGGACACGGACCACAAATTGGGTGGCAAACTGGCTAAACTGCTGTGCTCACAGGGCTCCAAGTCAAAGTGGCAGCCAGTCAGATATGGAGGTCCTTGAGGATCAATAGTGGGTCCAATCCTGTTTAACAGACCATCTGGATGATGGGACTAAATGCAAGCTCACCACATGAGGTGCAGCTTATGTGAATCTTGGATAACAAGGAGATACACTGGAAGAAAGTGTCACTATACAGAGATTGGAAGCTGAAAGCCTGGGCCAGTTCAAGAAAGATGTTAAAAAACTGGATGAGGTCCAGCAGAGAGCCACCAAAGTGATTAGAAGGTTGAAAAATACACTGAAGAAGAAAAAAGAAATTCTGCTCTAATGTAAATAAGCACCTAGGATATATGTCCAATGTCTCCATGCTAAACTTAACTGAATTCTTTAGTTAGCTACATTTTCATATTCTTACAGTGTTTGATGACATAAATAAAAGGAATTTGAGTTCATTTTCAGTTGGTCCTATTGTTAGGTTTACGTACAAAAGTCCAGATTTCTGGAATATTCCAATAGCCTATTGTAATTAATCCATACTTTCCAAAAAATACCAGACTGCGTTGACTTTGAAGATCAGTATTATACCAAACCCACTGTACAACACACAAAAGAACTGCTGTACCTAAGTTTTGCTAACTAGCATGGCAGATCTCAAGTGCTCTGCTGAGCAGAAGCCATAACTGTTGAGCCACAAACCTGCCCAAATCCATGGGCCAGAAACTACAATCTTGCAAAAGGAACACACAAGTAACAGTTACACAATATTTCTCTTCCTGAAATAGCACTTTCTTTCACATAAACTTTCAAAATATAAATTTTCAAATGCAGAATTGAGGGTTAAAAAGGATTTTTAGCTGAGCTGTTGAAAAGAAGACAGCAGTTTAAGAGCCACAACATGACAAACATTCTGCACTCTTCTTGAGCCCAGATTAATTCTGCCACTTAAATTCTGCAGACCAACTCCATGTTAACTGTAATGGCCTCATCTGCTACAATCTATTTTAAAAGATATTAGAAGATGATTTGCACAGCAAATACTAGTTTGTCTAAAGCAGACTGGATTTTCCAAGTCTGCATATAAGGAAAATGCAAACTGAGTAAAATCTTTTCTTTCATTCTATCAAGAAAAAATACACAAGATGGTGAAATGCATGTGAGCAGAGCAAATATTAATATCTAAGGGAAACAGAGAAAGAAATAGATACTGTCTCCATGAATTAGAAGTTCCTATAATCTGCAAAATCAGCTCTTCAGCCAAACTTCAACTTATTATAATTCTCTCTTTTTTCCTAACGTTCTGCCATGAATGCTAGCTATGGAGAAGAACCTCACTATGTTCAGTAACTGTATAATTCTTGCCTCAGTTTACAGTTCTACTTTCTGGTAGGCTATGGTATGTACCGGAGCATAAGATCCTTCCAATACATTAAAATACGACAGAAATTCAGAAATTGATAAAATTAATTATTTGCGAGAAAGAATTTTACATCTTCTAAACTAATAAATAAATTTTAAACGTTACATTGTATGCATGCCAAACCTTCCTGGTCCAAATCATTTGATCTAAGTGACTGGGGTACAACTTGCAATCTTTTTCTGCTTTGACTGTTCCAAGCTTGAAGTCCCTCTAGGTTGACCGTAAAGTCACTTTATTTCCCACTGAAACATATATTAAACACCTGCATTTAAAAAAAAAAAAAAACCTCTCCCCACTGCATCTGGTAACACTTCAGACTTGCTTTGCAACCCTGTTAATATCCTGTTCTCCACACTCCTCACATCTAAAGTATGTGAATATTATGCTTAAGGAAAATACTTCGGTAAGCATGTCACAGTACCTTGAAATTATGGTGAAACGCTGGGTTGATTTATCAATTGATCTTCATCTGTTCAGATTCTGGAAGCTTTCTCTAACTTGTATCTGATTAATTCTGAAACAAAACAGAAGGAGTACAGCAGTAAGACATTTGAAACCTTACTTCAGTTTCATAACTCTGTTTATATCTATTTAAAATCTAATATGAAGCGTTTTATCAACTTTACAGACACCACTTCTGCAATTAATTTAAAACTGAAAGGTAAGCACGGAACTGTTATGCCCTCTTTGCACAGAACAGCTCTTTAAACGGCAGCCTGACATTACCAGAAAGGTATGCATTGGTTTAAATCTCAATCTTCAGCCCAGTTACTGCGCTTACATCGCCAACCACTGACCAGATTTCCAAGCAGAAATTGGTGTCTGTATCGCCAGCTGGGAAGATGACAGCGCTGTATTTTCTGCACAGGATTTTTCTAGAATATAGCATGACTCCAATAACAGGAGCTCTCGGCACGCAGTCTTTGACATTTTTACCACCATGTCATAGAACGTGGATAGCTAAAAATGAGCCCTCGTGTAAGAGTCATTAGTGACTATTACTGTATTGCTGATGAGGAATTTAACAAAAATTAGAAAGACACAGACCAAGGCTTTTCCCACAACAGGAACTTCCCTGACCTCAAGCTCAAGTTTTTAGATTCCTTTCATTTAATGCTTACAAACTTACTGTTTACATAAAGTTAGGCATGGTTGACTTTGTTTTAGTATAAATCAATGCCTAATTGGTTAAAGCTTTAAAATGATTTGCACCCATCCTCGTGCATACGTTACATGGTAGATCAAATGATTGGTATTAGTGGTTTGAAGTTAAACTAGCATTTTTTCTTCATTTTACTAAGAAGTACAGAAGATGGATATAAATAAGCTATCTAGTGCTGCGGACGGATGACACTTGAGCGAGAATTATTTTTTCCCCTCCAAGGATTAAAGTCCAGACAGGAGGAATGCAGTCCAAGAGGGCATCCGAGCCGTGCTGGGGCAGGAGGGCTCAGCTCGATGGAAGGTGCAGAACGAAGCTCTTCTGCCTTCTCTTGCTCCTCTGGGAAGCTGCCTGCAAGCTGACTTCACGCCTTCAAATTCTTTTTATGCACTGAGGACAAGACCCTTTCTTTTCCTTTTAAATTGCAGCTTACTAGCTGACATGGACTTGACTGGTAAGACCTACAGATACATTTACTATTTCTTACCTTTACTAAGCTTAACTCTGCTCAGTAACATACTTAAGCCTTGAAGCACAACAGAGCTTCATGATATTCTAATTACACAGTAAAATTAATAAATACATATTAATTCTTGCCTTCAGTGGACAACACTTGAGAACAAGTTCAGTATTGTTTTCTCTCTTCTCTGCAGTTACTGTTCTGCTTTACGGTGAATAAGACAGTCAGCAAGTTTCGACACTTGTAGAAGTCTCAGAAATTACAAATAAATGCTACACAGAAATATCTAATCAAACCCTACAATATTAAGCTTTCTCTTCAACTCTTTTTGCTGCTCACTGAGAAAGGAAATCTTTGTTGAAAACCTATTTTTTTTTTTCCATTGCCTGTTTAGGACTCCCTTTGCAGAAGATCACTCAGAGCTCAGCCTCGCAGTCTCAGCCCCTTCAAGCACGTGATCCTCCTGCCATGAAAGAACTCAACTGCTTCATCTCTACCCCAACTTCTTCAGGGAATTTGGGAGCTCTGCACGCAGAATGCCCTTTCTTTCATCCTGATTTAAATGTTACACGTTGGATAAAAGGCAGGTTTCACTGCTTCGTGCAAAAATGGAAACCAAAAAATCACCCATAAAACAGAAGGCTTCTCTGAAGGCTAAAAAATCTGGGAATAGGGCAATCAGTGGTAAGCACAAACAATGGAGCAGATGAGGGTGAACAAAAAAACAGTAAATATTTTATTCCTATACGCAAGAGATCAGAGCATGCTATGTTACCACCTGTGAATTTTGCTGTAGGGATTACATCTGGATTTGAGTTTGAAGGAAGCGAAGAGAGTAAATTTCAGAAGAATAAAGTGACAGTTTAATGACTCTTTAAAGAGAAGTCTTTCTCTGGATAATAGGTGGCAAAGAACAGGAACAATTCTTACCGAGAATTTACAGCAGGTCAATTACAACCACAACTGTCAGCAAAGAGTAATGTAAGGCAGGGATCTGATGATTGAGAATAAGGCACGAGGAGCTCCCTCTCCAGAAGGTAAGCACTTCAGTGTGCTGCAAAAGGGAGAGCGAGCTGAAGGGCGGAAAGGTGACAAAGATTCTCAGAGCAGCAATCCAAGAAGATGGCAGAAAGCCTGCATTTTCAACCCAGACTGAACATTATGTCAATCCCTGTGCCTGAATACCAAAGGAACTCGGTTGCAAGCGCTGTTCAATACCATGCAATACAGGAAACCACGACTGGGCAGAGTAAAAGCTATATCCCGGTCAAAATTGTATCTGCATAGACATAGGTAAGAAAGGCACAATCATGATGAACAATGAACACTATCCATTTAAGAGAAACATATTTACATGAAAACCGTAACTCATTAAAACAATGCCTTTTGAATAATTCTAACTGAACTGATACAAAATACAAATGACTACCCACGGCAAGGTGTACTTGAGGCATCTTAACTCCGACTAGAGCTGTTTTCCCTCATCTAATTTCAACAGAAAAAGATTTGCATTCATCATTCTGCCCAGGAAATCATCTCATCACTAATTTTAGATTTGTTCTGCAACATTTTTTCTCACAACCGAGAAGTTTTCTTCAGCAGTACGATTTAAAAAGCCACAAGAAGCCGTGGCATATCACACCTCAACAGTTGAAATACAACCACACAAAGCACAGAAGAGACAGGCTAAAAAATGACTCGGTTTCAGAAATAATGACAGATATTCTCTAAGCAGGATCGTGTCTTCCAGTTCTAAATACCTACATTTCGCAGTATGATTTATGCCACCATTTGAAAGTTCAATCTGAAAAGCACATTAGCTTACTGCAGCAAACTAAGGTAACCAAGGACTGTTGAAATTATATTTATGCATTTCTTTAAAACCTGTATGCGTATGCACCTGAAGAGAAGAAAATGATACGTTCCGTATTTCATGTGATAGGAATATTTCACACCGATCACAACTTGTATCACATCAGAAACACTGGCAGCAAAAGGAAACTGGACGTCAGGAATATCAATTTTTCCACAAAGAAACAAAATCCCACTTGGCTCATTTCAAAGGGTGCACAAACATGCAATATAAACCCGGACACTTCTCAAGATAAAAAGGCACAGTTAATCAAGACAATGCAGAGTATACATGATTAACATGATTTGCAAAATTTATTACTGAGCTTCTCTGTTAAATGTAATATTATTCAAGCTACACAGTCACGGTTATTGCAGATTAAAGATTACAAATTAGCTCCTCATGTATATCATTATTGTGAGTGGCTGCATTTTATCTGTCTAATTTTTAATTACTGCAGGCAGATGAAAGGCATCTTAAAATCTGGCTCATAATTTAGGTCCCATTCCACTAACCTGAACAGAGATGGTGGTTCTTACATGGGTACCACACTATTCTCAATGTAAACAAAGGACACTGGCATGCACCCGGGGCTAAGGATGTCAGCATTTTTCAAACACCTTTCTGACTGTTCCATTTCATGGTGATGCAATATGACCTACATTTTCAATGGCCAAAGAGAGACAGAGAAATAGAAAGGGAGGAGATAGAGAAAAGGGAGACAGACAGACCTTTTCTGTCCTTATCCTCCATTAACTGAAGCTTTAGCTGTCCCTCGCGAGGACCACAATGGGCAAGAATAAAAGCAGAATAACATTACAGTAAATTCTGCAGGAGGCTTTGAAAAATAGAGTATCGTAAGAAATAGCAAGTGTTTTTTTTTTTTTCCTGTAGTCCTGTGAACACATACATAGCGATACCCTCAACAGGAAAGAAGAGCAGAAAAATCAATAATTTCATCATCAGTTGTCAGTACAAAGCTGTCCGTAATACAAACGCTTATTTTACTACCTTCTATTTCCCATTGTGTTCGTACCGCTTCATTTTTATGTATTCCCTTTAGATCTCAAAATGAAACACAAAACAATACACATCATTATCATCATTTTTGCAGAGAAATTGAGGAAGAAAGAGTGATTTGCCCACAGCTACCTACCAGGCCCAGCACAGGGCTGGGAACAGAAAGCATCACTCTTCATTATCTCTGTGCTGCGCCATCTATTAGGCACTGTGATACCTGTCATACTAACACATAATCTTGACATAATTCCAAAATTATCTCTACCTCGTCTTTCTTGCATATGAGCTTCACACAGAAAACTGCACTAGATCACTGCTAACTCTCTTCAGAAAGCTTTCTCTTACAAATGATAGACCACATTTGTCAAACTGTCTCTGGAAGTGCACTTGACTGTGAATTGCAGAACTTGACATAATGTGCCAATGGTATTTTTCACTACAAACATGTAAAAATAAACATCTGATTCAAGCTTTAGTTTTTGAGGGTTTTTTTTTTCCTTTTCCTGCAACAATAGCATCTTACTTTTCAGAAATCTGTATTTTTCCGCAGTTAAACTATTACGTGTAAAAAAATGAAGCGATGTTAATGGGACTCTATTAAGCAAAAATCAGGCTCTTTTGCTTTTCAGTTACTGATTTCTAGTGCAGGACCTGCCTTGCAGAACATGTGCAAAGCACTTACAGCATCGCAGCCCCTTTACAAATGCTGCTATACATACATACGTACGACATAACAGTAAATCATTTTCTTATTATCGAGATCGAAGGCCAACATTTGATCTTAAGTATACCCCTGCAAGTACAGAGTGACTCTAGTGCTTTCCAAGGAGTTTCTTGGGATTTGCACAGAGGCAAACAAGCCTGTAATTTGGCACTGAGTTTGAAACCAGACATCAATAAAATGTATAGATTAATTCCTGTTTTTGAACTGTATTTGTTATAACAATAGCTTTCTTATCAAAACTGTATTCATCTCCTGAAATGCAATCATCCCTGAGCAGCAAGTGCTGAGAGGCTGCTGCTCCTCCGTAGTTACAACAGGCAGCAGCACGCAAGCACTGCTACGTCCAACCACTCAGCAGTGACTGGGCAGGCAGGCAAACAGATCTGTTCATGCAAAAGGAGAGAAAAACATTGAAGCCTACTCTACTTTCATACAAAGAAAAAGTGGAGAGTCAAGAGGCAGAGAGCTGACAGGAATAAAGGAAAGGGATTGCCTATAAAGGATGGGAGAAAGGTTAGAAATGAAGAGCAGAGGACAGGTAACGCGAAAGGAGGATGAGGGACGGGGCAGAGGTGGAAGACACAGCGTGTACAGCAGAAAGTATTTCTTAAATGACACACACCTGTGAGGCTGTCAGGAAATCCTCATTTCTCAGCATCAGGGTACAACGATGTACTCCCCCACTCCTCTCATCCCTGTTGCACCTTTTGCAACCTACTGATACTGAATTTAGCAGGAAACGAGGATTCCTCCCTATAAACAGAAATCTGTCTCTGCTAATCTATGACAAGAGTCCTGCTGATCCGTAAATAAGTCTTTTCACCACTTTCAGCATTACCAAAGCTCTCCTTCGTGAATGTTTCACTGCACCATTTTTTCAGCTACCTCTATTTTTTGCCACCCTTTTTTTCTTATTCCTTTCTTCATAGCATCTCTGTCTCCATTTGAAAGGGAGAAAGCTGAAGAGACACTTACTGCTACCCAACGCCACAAAAATTCCAACTAGAGAAGGCAACCAGAGCAGAGATCCGCAGGGTTCAAGCCAAAGCAGCCCAGCAGCCTTCCCTTCTGCCTACCGCTGACTGCCACCTAGAGTCAGAGCCACCGGCTCACACACAACGGTCGTGTTAAGCAGCAGAGAAAAATGCCAGAGCAATGGGAGAAGTGAGAATCCCAACCATTTAGAAACAACAACAACTCACATTCTAGAAAGTTACAACTACCCTAAAAATTATTTGGGTTTCTCCTCTTAATGACTAATGAGCATTTGGCCCATGTCTCCTGGCTTTTCTTTTTAAATTGAAAAGGCAATCTCATTTTGTTCTAAACACTGAAGTTGTACACAGGGGGATAATGTATGTAAAACAGCATCACACTACTTTCCAAGTAAATCTTCTGTTTCAGATGGTGTGCTCACACTAAGAAGGTGAGTGCAAAATTTCATCCTTAGCTGGCATGTCAATCTATATTCATATTTACACCAACAAACCCATGGCTTAAATGTCTACAAAAGCCCGCTTAGCCAACAAGACTACTCACACAGTATCCATTTGTCACATGTTTATAACTATATTAACTCAGGGCTCTTTATTATAGTATATAAACAATCTTATTTTTTTCTAATCACCACTACTCACACGTAGCTGTTAATAGGGCACTCGATTTTCACGCATTCAACAAACAACTCCTGGATGCTCGTTAACCAGATAAAAGGAAGGATTTGTTGTCATTGCTATTATTTACCTGGAAATCAAATAGCTTGCATTTTAACATACTCCCTGCAGCAGTTACATACTCTGCAAACCATAGATGGATAAGAGGCCGCAGTTGTGTATCCGCTAGCAAACTCTTCAGCAATTAAAGCCATTTATTAACTACAGCTATTAATGTCGTGTGAAGAAATCAGTTCTCCAGTTTCCTCACTCCTCTTATGGTCAAGAAGACTGGTAACAAAACGTTACAAAAGATTTCTTCTCTCCTTTACCTCTACAACAGATACACAATGTTCAGATCACACACAGCACCTCCCTCTTACTGCTAGTCCCACTAAGAAATACATTTTTCCTAAGTGGGTATATATCCACAGACAAAATTAAATGAGATTACAAAGCTCACTGTACCTATGAACCAAACACCACACTGTAGTTTATCAACAGAAACAATTTCTGCCTCTTGCACGCACGCAGCCACCTGCAACAATTGCTCCTTCAGATCCACACTCAGGCCACGCTGACTTGCACAAAGCAGTGCACAAATTCTCTTAGCTTTTCCACATAGAATAACAATCCTATAACTGGCCTCGATGTAACATCAGAGCAAAGAAGAATATTCAAACAGGAAGAGGACACGTGCTACAGCATCGTCTTGGTGGCCTATATGCAAGAAACGCTCCCCCAAAAAACAAAACCCACTGAAAACCAAAACCTTTACCTGACAACTGCCATGGCCTTTCTTATTGATACAGAAAACTCCAGCTGAAATAAAGCTGCTGAACAGGCCACAGGGGTGGAAAAGAGGTTCCAGTGTATATCAGTCTGATCCTACTAAAATCTGTGCAGTTTGTAGTTAGAGGTCTGTTAACCAAAGGAGGGGTAGCAGGAACATCCAGAGGTCAGCCAGCCCATCACTCAGCCCCCAGGCATGAGAGCTAAACTATCTGCTGGGAACAATGCAGGTAATTGAACCTGTTCTTAAAGACCTCAGGCAATGGAAGCACCATTGTCCCTGCAAAAGATTATTCCAACTTTACTTCACCAGAAAATCGCGTGTCCATGCTGAATCTGCCTTGCTGCAATCTGATCCGGTTCCTTCCTTACTCGCCATAAGCTCCTCGCTTTGCAATGCTCTTCAGCAAATTTGTCTTCTCACTCTCTCAGCCTCCTCTCACTTACACTAAGGAATTACATTCTCTCAGCACTTCTTTACATGCCGCGTTTTTCACCTCTCTAGGCAATTTCTTTGGCATCTCCACGCTTCCTCTTTCCTGGTTTCATTCTGTATAGACCCTGTTGTCCTGCATGTGGGCAGTTAAATATTACTTTCTCTCAAAACTAAAGGACGTCAAAGAGTCTGATTTTCAGGATTCTTAATAATTTATGTATTTTTCTGCATAACAAAGTTTAGGACACTCCGCTGGAACACATTCGATGCTTCTTCTTAATGTATCATTTTGTACTTACAAATAAACCCAGCAGAAGTTTACGTGATATTCCTACCGCTTTAAAAACTCAAGTAACGTTCCTGAGATAATAAAATGTCATTATTATGGTGTGAGCACAAACATAAAAAGGAGGTTGGCCCCATCGCTCTGCAGCAAAACTGTGCACATTCCTGTTGACATCACAGGCGGTGCACAAAGAAGAGCTGGTGAAGCACTAGAAACATAGGAAATTGCTTGCCAAATGGGAAGGAAAATAACCAGCCAAAGATTAATCCAAAAGGTTCAAAGGAGATCTTTATAAAACGTGACTTAATAGAGGTGAAAAGAATGCCTGTACCTACCAGCAGCAATCCTGTGCTGGGCTGCTCTTTTCCCCAAGCAACGAGAGTGCTGCAGCTGAATAAAAGATCCCACCTGCATGGAAGGCAGCAGAGAACAACTGCTAACTGCAGGAGGCCTCTGAGAGGGAGCAATGCCTACAGAAGAACACCAAGAACAACCACCAGGAAAAGAGATAGAGAAGTGCAGTTACACTCGTTGATACAAGCAGAAAGAGAAGAAAAACGTAGGTTGCAAAAGGGCTGACTTAGAATTGTCACCTCTGTGCCAAGTCCTAGAAAGACAGGATGGGGAACAGGCTCTAAAAAGAGGCAATTACAAATAAAATAAAGAAGATTCAGTGAGAATAAGCCAGTCCTTAGGAAACTCACTACCTGTGTCTTCACCATGTTACAAGCCTATGCCAACATCTGAGATTTGGTGGTACATGCCTGCTTCTCTGAAACACATCCCCATTGTGATTACTGTATCCGCTTCCAGGGGAAATCAGTCACATCCCACACAGTTGGGGCCAAACACATTACATGCAGCGCATACGTTTTATTGTTGACATTTTTAAAGATAAAGTCTATTCTGAAATGCAAGCACCACACAGCCCTGTATTGAGCTGTGATTATCCTGCATCCATTTCGAATTCTAACACACGGGATGTAGCGCGTGATCTTAATAATTCATCCAACAGAAAAGTGCAATCTTAGAACTGAAAAACAAACAAACAAGCAAACCCAACTCATTCCAGAGTTAAGGCTAAAAGTGCTCCTTTTAAAGCCAGCCATCTCCCTTAGCGCTGAGGAAAATCCCACTGAAAACACTTCAACGCCTTTCACTAGTACAGCTCAAAATACGTTCAAGAGCTTGAAAGATCAGGACAGATTTCTTTAACATAAACATTTGAAAACAGCAGCTCTCGAGCTATTTCCTTCCATTTGTTTGATGACATTTGATCTACAGTTACAGTCGGTGGCTCCTGTTTGTTCAAGCTTTTTGACGTAACGGAGGGGAAGAAAAGCTTCACTAGAAACCTGGACTGTAAATACTCTCCTATTCCAATCCGGGCCAAGTGGCTGCAGCTCAAGTGCACTTTAGGCATTTTATTAAATTTCAAACTCATTACATCAGGTAAAAAAAATCCCCGTATGTTCTAATAGACATGGGCACAATTTTATTTCAGGATATTTTCTTGTTCGACCCCACTCTGACTTTATGCTCACACCCCAAAAACCACAAGGGGATCTCAGAAATGAAGACAACGCTCAATAAACATAACTGCCAAAGCAACACTGGAATGAAACCGAAGTGAAAACGTTTACAATGAACCACAAAATCACAGGTGCACAGTTGTAGCTATTATTAGCTACAACTAGTAGCTATTTGTTTTACCCTCAGCTCTTAGAAGCCCATCTTTATTCATTTAAGTAATAAAATCCAATTTTTCTGCCTTTTCTCCTTTATTAGAGCGCTTCTACCCACATGTAATCAATATTTATATTCTCATGAAAATAAAGGCAAAAGACAGAGGGCCAAAAAGAATCCCTTACCAATTTCAGACATTCTGCACTAACATTTTTCAAAACAAAACCAAAACAGAACATTTGTTTATACCAAGACTCTACCAAAACATTATTATAACATAGATTGGACCAGGAGCTTTGTAAACCCTAACGAGAAATAATATTTGGGCCTGAATGGGTAGATTTTCGTATGAATGGACCTTAACCTGCATATATGGTTACTTTCATAGCCACACACATAACCACTTTCATATCTCAACTGAAAATCTGCATAGCTATATAACACATATATATACATAACTATCTAAATATATAGTGCATCTGTGTCCAATCTTTCCTTTATCAGCAAGTTTGAAATCCATTGTCCTAGCTTCCTTTTGCACCTCCCTCAAAACAGTTTACGAAACAGATTTTTTTATTATTATTTCACATGGTGTTTTTCTCAGCCTACGCTTTTCAAGTCCAAATTCTATTCCTGCTTGCACATGAAATTTGGGAATTACCACAAAGGCACTCATATGTATCTTTGAAGAGAAGGTGAACTTCAATTTGAAAGTGATTTTTGCAATGCTTGCGTGTCTTTCTCCGGCACTTCTGAAATGACTGCCTTGATTTCATGCATTATTTCCTTAAATGCTTTAGTTCTGAGTCGTCTAATAGCTGGGCTACAGAGTCGTGTTCGTTCTGTCTTTCTGAGAGCACCACCACCTTACAGTAGCCAACAGCCTGCTGATTACAAAATTCACTCTGATGGAAGGAATTATGAGCATTAATCTCCTCCGGATGGAGGATAGCTGGGTTGAAGGCTCCCACACGTGGCGAGCGTTCTAGCGGATAAGAGCCCCGCTAATGACAAAAAGGGAACCAGAACCATTACCACCTCCTGGGTTTTGAAAGCAAAGACTGACCTTTACTCCCCCTTTGAAAGAAAGAGCTTATGATCCTAATTTCAAGAGAGCGTGAATCCAAAATGCTCCCTGGAGAAAGGTGCTTAGCCCTGGATATAGGCAGGATTTAAGCACATTCCTACTCAGCTACTGGGTAGAAAATGTGCATATTCATCATCTCCTTCGAGCTGCTTCAGCTGGTGTAATTCTAATGAAACACTTGCAAATCCTAAAGCATTTGGCCCTCTCCTTTTTCATGGAAACCCCCTTGGCCAAAGCTAGGTCGAGTCTTCCCTTTGGTACAACCTGCCATAGCAGAGTGAGGTAGTTCCTTTCCCTGTTTTCTGAGACAGAAGTGCTGCTTCCAACATCTTCCCACGGCACAGGATCTTACTTTGCCAAGCTCAAAAGGCCTTGTAAAAATTCGAGGTGTTCTTCCACAGATTTCAGCTGCTTGTAAGAAGAAATACACTGCAACAAACCCAAAAAACAACCAATCACCTTCTGTAAAGCCTGAAGGGCTGACTCGGACCTGCACAAGAGCTCTATGCAGCAATCCTGAGGCCGTGGGTTTCTCTCAGTGCCGCTCCGAGGACGGCACAAGCAGGAAACACCTGGCTTCCCTCTGAACCTTCTGCAAAAGTTCCTCAGGAACACTACCAGCTATTTATTTAGATGTCACATGAGCAAATAAGATATTCACAGCCCTCTGATTGTTCATCCACTGCTTAAAGCCACGGTTAAACACAAACATTTACCACTTGGACCAGCGCCAGCAAGGACAAATTCTTCTTCTTAGTCCCTGTTAGAATCTCATTCAATTTCCACATCTTTCTCTGAAATCCGGAGTGCCACTGGTGATCTCCAGGGCACAGAATGAACGCTACCAAACCAGTGAATTGATACACTGAGGAAGGAAAACATAAATACATAATAACAGCATACTGAAAACATCCTGCCAACAAAGAGACTACCAGATAAGTGACTAATTCCCTCAAAACAGTTCCAAAAGCATAAACGGCTGCTTCCTTACAACATTCATGAAATACAAAGTACCACCCTAAAATTAACCCAAAGCCACGTTAAATGATGGATCATGGAGATGGCATAGAACCTCCTATGCATCACACAGGCAGCTGGAATCTCTGGAGTTAATGATTTTTACGCTAAAAGAAAATCTAAGCACCTAAGGCACCTTGCTGCAGTTTCATGACACTGAGTTCCATGAGACACATATTAGAACACCTTGATGTTCACACCAAGCAGGAACCTACAGCTGCAATGAGCATTCTTGCTCTCCCTTTTCTTGCTATGCTATAACTCTATGAAAATGTGCTAGCTCTGTGGAAACACAAGGGTCCGTGTTAGGAAAGCTTTTTACAAGGCTAAGAATCACACTGTTTAGACAAAAAAAAAACACTTTTTTTTTTTTTTTACTATTTTTTGAAAAAATTCAGTCATATCTGCCAGAAGTGAATGTTTTAATATCTGTAGAACTAGACAGCAAGTGTCTAAGAATTTTTACAGAACAACATGACAATCACTTGAAACACTGCTGCTGATTTGCAGTAAATGCTGAGGGTAAAGAAGCCAAAGAAGACTGCAGACAAAACAGAACAGTAATTTACAAGAGAAAACAGGGTGACACCAGTAGGTTAGCTCAATATCAGCCTCGCACAAAATCACAGAATACAATCAACAAAGAAATAAAGGATGGCGGTAACAAGTAATGCTAAACTTAGGCTTACAGAAAATAGGTCTCACTAAATAAATTTGGTATGACTTTCCGACAAGAATATAGGTTGGACTGGATAAAAATACCTTGTAGTTTCTGACCTACTATACTTAGATCTCTGTAAGATTTAATGCCACACAACAGTCTGATTTAGAAGTTATTCAACACGAAGAAAACCTGGAATCTAAAACCACCTCATAAATTATTAGGGTGGCTTAGGAAAAATATTTTAAATCCACCTCATCAATAGTTAAAGATGTTTTCTTAGCTCTAAAAATCATAGCTCATTATACCCTTGAATACTATGAAAAGCTTCTTCACCTTCAACTTTTTCTGCAGTTGGAAAGTATATATATATATATATATACACACACACACATAGTTAAAGGGAAGGATGTATAAAGTTAATTTAAACGTTGTGAAATTATTTCAGAGAGCCTTTTCAAGAAAGAAAACCTCAACACTAACAGATTTCTTCAATTAAAAAAAATAATAAAGTGTACTGAAAAGCCATTTTTCAGGGGAAAAAAAGGATAATGATGAAAATCTGAGCCACTTGCACACATGTGTAAGATCTCACAGCACTAAATGTACCTAGCTCATACTGCTTGTATCCAGAGACACCTGGAAACATTACAGAGGATCATTTCACTTGTTCAACAAGGACAGGTGTGTAACAAATTATTATGTATAAGCTGCTTCAGGGTCCTACCATATGGCACACGTAAAGGAATTCAAGGAAAGAGGAAAATCTACATCATATTCAGCTTGGTTGAGAGCTTGCACAGGTACTTATTCCAAATTACCTGGCATGGAGGAATGTGCTATGCCCTGTGCAAGACATTTTTTCCTACCGGATGAATCTGCAATACAGATTTCTTAAGAAAGGTCCAGTGCCACTCAGTATTTCTGCCTGTTAATTAAAGGATTATATAAAAGACTGTAGCTGGTGGAATCTGCACAGAATACAAGAACTGGTGAAGGATAAATAAATAAGAGCCAGTCAATCCCGTTCCAGAGACCTACATCAAACACTGAATTAATGCAAAAACATCCTTGGCTACAGCCTAGTGCAACACGGACCCCATACAAGTGTAACAAAGGTCGTTTTATACTTACAAGATGAGGAACTCTGCTTGGAAGTGGAGCAAACTGAAAGAAGACTCCAAAGACATAGTGAATACTCAATGAGTATAGAAATCCAGCAAGCTGGAACTGACTTCTTGTGCAAAACACCTCATGGCAAAACAGAAGAGGAAAGACAGCAGGATTTAACATCAACATGTAGCCTTAGCGAGATTCTTCATGATGCATTTACCAAGTTCTAGTTCCCATTTTGAAACAGAAAAGTTAATGCACATTGATGATGCCCAAGAGCCTTGTCTTAAAAGAGAAAAAAATAATGGCTTTGTTCTCTAAATTCTTCTTATAAGACTCAGGACAGAGCATTTATAAGAATGTTGTAATCAGTGACACAAATGAAGACAAGAACGGCATAAAAGTCATTAAAATTATTAACTAATTACATGGACTGCTGTGTTCTAAATTAATTACTCAAGGAATTTGTCACTGTGGAGGGTTTAATAAGGCTATCTGACCAATACTGGAACGATAAACAAAAAGTGTGAAAAGATAATATTAGATTAAATGACAGAAAATAACACAGCAGTATTCTAGCATTATTAAATGAATAATTGTTGATTCTCACTTACAATACCCTACGGTTCCGATCAACTTCTCATCACAGTGGAAAAGGAAAGAGCTGAGAGAACTGCAAGAATAGCATTAAGTATTGGTAAGACTGGGATGCTCCAAGATGCTGAAGATAGTAGTTCTAAGAGGTAATCGTCAGGTAGAGAGGGAATAGCAGCAACAAACCATGCTGTATAAAATCCGTAAAGTTCACTTAGACCGCCTTCTCACCCTTTGCCAGAACACTAGGTCCATATCAAAGGGACCAAAGCCTTAAGAAAAGCAAACATTTTTGTCAAACCAAATACATTAAATGGCAACAAATTCAGACTTCATGAAGGTATTGTCATATGCACATGCAAAGTTCAGGGATTCATCGCCAATTCTTTGGCCTAAACTTTGCATAACTCTACAGAAAGTGCCATTTTCACATAAAATTACATCACAAATCACACAGAGATGCATAAAACTGTCATGAACAAAACATATTTACCCAGTTTTTCTATGTTGGAAATTCTTTATTCTGAAAAATTCAGAGAGAGCTTTAATGACCACTCACTGCAGCCTTTCCCACCTCGCAAAGAACCTACCAGGTGTCACTTCAGGAGCCAAAGCGCTGGCTTGAAACAATCTAGCAATATGTAAGTTCCTGTTACACACCTCCATCCAGATCAAAAAAAGAACCCATCATCACTCACAGCTCTAAACCAAGGAAGACGGAGATGGCACTGCACACTGAATTGGTTCTTTCTTCCTAACACCCATTTTCTGTTAATGCACAGCACCAAGCAGAACAAGCCCACAGGTATTTAGCGACCAACCAGGAGGAGAAGGGAATGCCAAGATGCCAGGGCCTGGACATACGTATCACGTATCATTGTCGTACCAACATATCTTACAGTAACGTTATCAACTTTAGCATGGCACGAGTGTCAACGCTTTGGTCCAAAAAGCGAAAACTCAACGCCCGATCTCACCAACAGCTTAATATCTCTTTTCTCCCTGCACACCCCAGCGCTGGTTAGCTTTTCCGCATGGGAACAATCCGCTTCGGTTCCTACCCACAGCACAACTCCCTGGGAAACACCTCCGAAATAGCATTTCCGCATCCTTCCCTCAGCCCCAATACTCAGTGTCAAGCCACGCTCCGGGGAGACGTCCCCAAGCGTGGCCTGGGGCGCTCGGCCCAGCTCCCCGCTGACCACAGCGACGGGCCCACGCCTCGATGCCAGGCGTCGAAGGGCGCAGGCCATGTGCCGGGGGCATGGCGGGGCGGCCCGGGCGGGGGGCGG